>NW_027016869.1:222500-240000 GCF_036934945.1 Oncorhynchus masou masou
CTATCCCAGCATTACTAAGGTCTATCCCAGCATTACTGATACTGATACTGGTTCTGATACTTTCTGATACTGGTATAGGGACTGATACTGGTTGTGATACTGGTTCGATACTGATAATGGTTCTATATTGGTTCTGATACTTACGGCTCTGATACTGGTTCTGATACTGGTATTGATCTATACTAGCATTACTGGTTCTGAAACTGGTACTGGTTCTTGTAGTGGTTCAACATCTCCCTAGAGCCGCTCCTATTTCTGTACTCTCCCAGCATTCCCTTAGTCTGTTCCCTTGGTCCTTTTCTCTGTTCTCTCCTCTCCCTTGGTCCTGTTCCCAGCATTACCTCTAACCCTCTCTTGGTCCTGTTCTCTGTTCTCTCCTCTATCATTTGTCCTGTTCTCTGATCTCTCGGTCCTGTTCTCTCCTCTATTGGTCCTGTTCTATGTTCTCTTGGTCCTGTTCTCTCCTCTCTTCTCTCTTGGTCCTGTTCTCTGTTCTCTTGGTCCTGTTCTCTCCTCTATTGGTCCTGCTCTATGTTCTCTTGGTCATTTCTCTCCTCTCTAACTCTCTTGGTTATGTTCTCTGTTCTCTCCTTCTCTTGGTCCTGTTCTCTGTTCTCTTGGTCCTGTTCTCTGTTCTCTCTTAACCTGTTCTCTCCCTCTCTTGGTCCTGTTCTCTAATCTTTCTTGGTCCTGTTCTCTGTTCTCTTCTTCTCTTGGTCCTGTTCTCTGTTCTCTCCTCTTCTTGGTCCTGTTCTCTGTTCTCTCCTCTCTCTTGGTCCTGTTCTCTGTTCTCTCCGCTCTCTTGATCCTGTTCTCTCCTCTCTCTTGGTCCTGTTCTCTCCTCTCGGTCCTGGTCTCTGATCTCTTGGTCCTGTTCTCTCCTCTCTCTTGGTCCTGTTCTCTTGGTCCTGTTCTCTGTTCTCTCCTCTCTCTTTGTCATGTTCTCTGTTCTCTTGGTCCTGTTCTCTTTTCTCTCATCTCTCTTGGTCCTGCTCTCTCTCTCTCTTGGTCCTGTTCTCTGTTCTCTCTCTCTCTTGGTCCTGTTCTCTGTTCTCTCCTCTCTCTTGGTCCTGTTCTCTGTTCTCTCCTCTATCTTGGTCCTGTTCTCTGTTCTCTCCTCTATCTTGGTCCTGTTCTCTGTTCTCTTGGTCCTGTTCTCTGTTCTCTCATCTCCATTGGTACTGTTCTCTGTTCTCTTGGTCCTGTTCTCTCCTCTATCTTGGTCCTGTTCTCTGTTCTCTCTCTCTTGGTCCTGTTCTCTGTTCTCTCCTCTCTCTTGGTCCTGTTCTCTGTTCTCTCCTCTCTCTTGGTCCTGTTCTCTGTTCTCTCCTCTCTCTTGGTCCTGTTCTCTGTTCTCTCATCTCTCTTGGTCCTGTTCTCTGTTCTCTCATCTCTCTTGGTCCTGTTCTCTGTTCTCTTGGTCCTGTTCTGTTCTCTCCTCTCTCTTTGTCATGTTCTCAGTTCTCTTGGTCCTGTTCTCTGTTCTCACCTCTCTCTTTGTCCTGTTCTTTCCTTTCTCTTGGTCCTGTTCTCTGTTCTTTCCTCTCTCTTGGTCCTGTTCTCTGTCTCTTGGTCCTGTTCTCTCCTCTCTCTTGGTCCTGTTCTCTGTTCTCTCCTCTCTCTTGGACCTGTTATCTGTTCTCTCCTCTCTCTTGGTCCCGTTCTCTGCTCTCTCCTCTATCTTGGTCCTATTCTCTGTTCTTTCCTCTCCCTTTGTCATGTTCTCTGGGTCCTGTTCTCTCATCTCTCTTGGCCCCTTTCTCTGTTCTCTTGGTCCTGTTCTCTGTTCTCTTGGTCCTGTTCTCTGTTCTCTCCTCTCACTTTGTCCCACTTGGCTACCCTCTCTCCTCTCTCTTGGTCCTGTTCTCTTTTCTCTTGGTCCTGTTCTCTGTTCTCTTGGTCCTGTTCTCTGTTCTCTTGGTCCTGTTCTCTGTTCTCTTGGTTCTGTTCTCTTGGTCTTGTTCTCTGTTCTCTCCTCTATCTTGGTCTTGTTCTCTGTTCTCTAGGTCCTGTTCTCTGTTCTCTCCTCTCTCTTGGTCCTGTTCTCTGTTCTCTCCTCTATCTTGGTCCTGTTCTCTGTTCTCTTGGTCCTGTTCTCTGTTCTCTCCTCTCTCTTGGACCTGTTATCTGTTCTCTCCTCTCTCTTGGTCCCGTTCTCTGCTCTCTCCTCTATCTTGGTCCTATTCTCTGTTCTTTCCTCTCCCTTTGTCATGTTCTCTGGGTCCTGTTCTCTCATCTCCATTGGTCCTGTTCTCTGTTCTCTTGGTCCTGTTCTCTGTTCTCTTGGTCCTGTTCTCTCCTCTATCTTGGTCCTGTTCTCTGTTCTCTCCTCTCTCTTGGTCCTGTTCTCTGTTCTCTCCTCTCTCTTGGTCCTGTTCTCTGTTCTCTCCTCTATCTTGGTCCTGTTCTCTGTTCTCTTGGTCCTGTTCTGTTCTCTCCTCTCTCTCTTTGTCATGTTCTCAGTTATCTTGGTCCTGTTCTCTCCTCTCTCTTTGTCATGTTCTCTGTTCTCTTGGTCCTGTTCTCTGTTCTCTTGGTCCTGTTCTCTGTTCTCTTGGTCATGTTCTCTCCTCTATCTTGGTCCTGTTCTCTCCTCTCTCTTGGTCATGTTCTCTGTTCTCTCCTCTATCTTGGTCCTGTTCTCTGTTCTCTTGGTCCTGTTCTGTTCTCTCCTCTCTCTTTGTCATGTTCTCAGTTATCTTGGTCCTGTTCTCTGTTCTCTCCTCTCTCTTTGTCATGTTCTCTGTTCTCTTGGTCCTGCTCTCTGTTCTCTCATCTCCATTGGTCCTGTTCTCTGGCTCCTGTTCTCTGTTCTCTTGGTCCTGTTCTCTCCTCTATCTTGGTCCTGTTCTCTCATCTCTCTTGATCCTGTTCTCTGTTCTCTCCTCTCTCTTGGTCCTGTTCTCTGGTCTCTTGGTCCTGTGCTCTCCTCTCTCTTGGTCCTGTTCTCTGTTCTCTCCTCTCTCTTGGACCTGTTATCTGTTCTCTCCTCTCTCTTGGTCCCGTTCTCTGCTCTCTCCTCTATCTTGGTCCTATTCTCTGTTCTCTCCTCTCCCTTTGTCATGTTCTCTGGGTCCTGTTCTCTCATCTATCTTGGCCCCTTTCTCTGTTCTCTTGGTCCTGTTCTCTGTTCTCTTGGTCCTGTTCTCTGTTCTCTCCTCTCACTTTGTCATGTTCTCTATTCTCTTGGTCCTGTTCTGTGTTCTCTTTTTATTTTTTTATTTTACCTTTATTTAACTAGGCAAGTCAGTTAAGAACAAATTCTTATTTTCAATGACGGCCTAGGAACAGTGGGTTAACTGCCTGTTCAGGGGCAGAACGACAGATGTGTACCTTGTCAGCTCGGGGGTTTGAACTAGTCCAACACTCTAACCACTTGGCTACCCTGCCGCCCCTCTCCTCTCTCTTGGTCCTGTTCTCTTTTCTCTTGGTCCTGTTCTCTGTTCTCTTGGTCCTGTTCTCTGTTCTCTTGGTCCTGTTCTCTGTTCTCTTGGTCCTGTTCTCTTGGTCCTGTTCTCTGTTCTCTTGGTCCTGTTCTCTGTTCTCTTGGTCTTGTTCTCTGTTCTCTCCTCTATCTTGGTCTTGTTCTCTGTTCTCTTGGTCCTGTTCTCTGTTCTCTCATCTCCATTGGTCCTGTTCTCTGTTCTCTTGGTCCTGTTCTCTGTTCTCTCCTCTCTCTTGGTCCTGTTCTCTGTTCTCTCCTCTCTCTTGGTCCTGTTCTCTGTTCTCTCCTCTATCTTGGTCCTGTTCTCTGTTCTCTTGGTCCTGTTCTGTTCTCTCCTCTCTCTTTGTCATGTTCTCAGTTATCTTGGTCCTGTTCTCTGTTCTCTCCTCTCTCTTTGTCATGTTCTCTGTTCTCTTGGTCCTGTTCTCTGTTCTCTTGGTCCTGTTCTCTCCTCTCTCTTGGTCCTGTTCTCTGTTCTCTCCTCTCTCTTGGTCCTGTTCTCTGTTCTCTCCTCTCTCTTGGTCCTGTTCTCTGTTCTCTCCTCTATCTTGGTCCTGTTCTCTGTTCTCTTGGTCCTGTTCTGTTCTCTCCTCTCTCTTTGTCATGTTCTCAGTTATCTTGGTCCTGTTCTCTGTTCTCTTCTCTCTCTTTGTCATGTTCTCTGTTCTCTTGGTCCTGCTCTCTGTTCTCTCATCTCCATTGGTCCTGTTCTCTGTTCTCTGGGTCCTGTTCTCTGTTCTCTTGGTCCTGTTCTCTCATCTCTCTTGATCCTGTTCTCTGTTCTCTCATCTCTCTTGATCCTGTTCTCTGTTCTCTCCTCTCTCTTGGTCCTGTTCTCTGGTCTCTTCGTCCTGTTCTCTCCTCTCTCTTGGTCCTGTTCTCTGTTCTCTCCTCTCTCTTGGACCTGTTATCTGTTCTCTCCTCTCTCTTGGTCCCGTTCTCTGCTCTCTCCTCTATCTTGGTCCAATTCTCTGTTCTCTCCTCTTCCTTTGTCATGTTCTCTGGGTCCTGTTCTCTCATCTATCTTGGCCCCTTTCTCTGTTCTCTTGGTCCTGTTCTCTGTTCTCTTGGTCCTGTTCTCTGTTCTCTGGGTCCTGTTCTCTGTTCTCTTGGTCCTGTTCTCTGTTCTCTTGGTCCTGTTCTCTGTTCTCTCCTCTCTCTTGGTCTTGTTCTCTGTTCTCTCCTCTATCTTGGTCCTGTTCTCTGTTCTCTCCTATCTCTTGGTCCTGTTCTCTGTTCTCTCCTCTCTCTTGGTCCTGTTCTCTGTTCTCTCCTCTCTCTTGGTCCTGTTCTCTGTTCTCTCCTATCTCTTGGTCCTGTTCTCTGTTTCTCTCCTCTCTCTTGGTCCTGTTCTCTGTTCTCTCCTCATTTTCTATTTCTGCTGCAAATGAGGGAGTCTTTCTATCCAACCCTTTGTTCTCCATCAAACCTCTGTATCCTAGTATAGGTTCACCCTTACTTCCTGTCTCTTGCTCTGTTTATCCCTCAGTCTCTTTATCTATCTCACTTCCTGTCTCTCTCTCTGTCCATCCCTCAGTCTCTTTCTCTGTCCATCCCTCAGTCTCTTTATCCATCTCTCTGGTTTCTCTCTCTACTCTCTACTACTCTACTCCTGTGTGCTCCAGTTTGTCCCCGGCTCCTGGCGTCTGGCAGAGAGGAGACAGCAGATCTGGGTCACCCAGTCACTCTAATGATGTCAGTGGAGAACTGTGCAGAGAGGTCACAGACACAGACATGTGCATACACACATACACTGAGGTGGGGGTCGACAGCGGTGGGGGTCGACAGCGGTGGGGGTCGACAGCGGTGGGGGTCGACAGCGGTGGGGGCCGACATCTGTTTACATAGGAATCTTAATGGTAATATATTATAACATGAATGAAAATGACATATATATGGATGCCAAAAAAAAAGATTGGTAAATGTTGAATTAATATGGAAATGACTAAAAGTAACTCCACTACATGTAACTGTTATTCTCATGGGAAGAAGGCTCCTTTCTGACTTCACTCTGACCGTTTCCTGTCACATCACTCTCCTACTCACTATATCACACTCTCTCTGGTCTGGCATCCTGCTCACTATATCACACTCTCTCTGGTCTGGCATCCTGCTCACTATACCACACTCTCTCTGGTGTGGCATCCTGCTCACTATATCACACTCTCTCTGGTCTGGCATCCTGTTAACCACTGAGAGATGATCTGGTCTGGCATCATGCTGACCACTGAGATATGATCTGGTCTGGCATCCTGCTAACCACTGAGAGATGATCTGGTCTGGCATCCTGCTAACCACTGAGAGATGATCTGGTCTGGCATCCTGCTAACCACTGAGAGATGATCTGGTCTGGCATCCTGCTAACCACTGAGAGATGATCTGGTCTGGCATCCTGCTAACCACTGAGAGATGATCTGGTCTGGCATCCTGCTAACCACTGAGAGATGATCTGGTCTGGCATCCTGCTAACCACTGAGAGATGATCTGGTCTGGCATCCTGCTAACCACTGAGAGATGATCTGGTCTGGCATCATGCTAACCACTGAGAAAAAATATGATCTTGTCTGGCATCATGCTAACCACTGAGAACAGAGATTATCCAGATAACTGCACATAACTCAGCCCAATATGACAGATAACTCAGCCCAATATGACAGGTAACTCAGCCCAATATGACAGGTAACTCAGCCCAATATGACAGGTAACTCAGCCCAATATGACAGGTAACTCAGCCCAATATGACAGATAACTCAGCCCAATATGACAGATAACTCAGCCCAATATGACAGATAACTCAGCCCAATATGACAGGTAACTCAGCCCAATATGACAGATAACTCAGCCCAATATGACAGGTAACTCAGCCCAATATGACAGATAACTCAGCCCAATATGACAGATAACTCAGCCCAATATGACAGATAACTCAGCCCAATATGACAGATGTCTTACTTCGTATGCAGTTACTATTTTATAGTGATGTTGATGTGGAATTATAGAAGACAGTCTGAAGCATGGAGAGAAGAAGTCCCACGTCTCTGCCAAGGAATACAGTAGCTTCTGACCTGGGGACAACCAGGAAGTCAAAACAACCAATAGCTTCTGACCTGGGGACAACCAGGAAGTCAAAACAACCAATAGCTTCTGACCTGGGGACAACCAGGAAGTCAAAACAACCAATAGCTTCTGACCTGGGGACAACCAGGTAGTCAAAACAACCAAAAGCTTCTGACCTGGGGACAACCAGGAAGTCAAAACAACCAATAGCTTCTGACCTGGGGGCAACCAGGAAGTCACATAGGGTAATGCTCTACAGAGGGTAGTGCTCTACAGAGGGTAGTGCTCCACAGAGGGTAATGCTCCACAGAGGGTAATGCTCTACAGAGGGTAGTGCTCTACAGAGGGTAGTGCTCTTGAGGGTAGTGCTCCGCAGAGGGTAATGCTCTACAGAGGGTAGTGCTCTACAGAGGGTAGTGCTCCAGAGGGTAATGCTCCACAGAGGGTAGTGCTCTACAGAGGGTAGTGCTCTACAGAGGGTAGTGCTCTACAGAGGGTAGTGCTCCAGAGGGTAATGCTCCACAGAGGGTAGTGCTCTACAGAGGGTAATGCTCTACAGAGGGTAGTGCTCTACCGCAGGTAGTGCTCTACAGAGGGTAATACTCTAGAGTGGGTAGTGCTCTACAGAGGGTAGTGCTCTGCAGAGGGTAGTTCTCTACAGAGGGTAGTGCTCTACAGAGGGTAGTGCTCTGCAGAGGGTAATGCTCTACAGAGGGTAATGCTCTACAGAGGGTAGTGCTCTACAGCAGGTAGTGCTCTACAGAGGGTAATACTCTAGAGTGGGTAGTGCTCTACAGAGGGTAGTGCTCTACAGAGGGTAGTGCTCTACAGAGGGTAGTGCTCTGCAGAGGGTAGTGCTCTGCAGAGGGTAGTGCTCTACAGAGGTGCTCTGCAGAGTGCTCTGCAGAGGGTAGTGCTCTGCAGAGGGTAGTGCTCTACAGAGGGTAGTGCTCTACATAGGGTAGTGCTCTGCAGAGGGTAGTGCTCTGCAGAGGGTAGTGCTCTATAGAGGGTAGTGCTCTACAGAGGGTAGTGCTCCACAGAGGGTAATGCTCTATAGAGGGTAATACTCTAGAGTGGGTAGTGCTCTACAGAGGGTAGTGCTCTACAGAGGGTAGTGCTCTACAGAGGGTAGTGCTCTGCAGAGGGTAGTGCTCTGCAGAGGGTAGTGCTCTACAGAGGGTAGTGCTCTGCAGAGGGTAGTGCTCTGCAGAGGGTAGTGCTCTATAGAGGGTAGTGCTCTACAGAGGGTAGTGCTCTACAGAGGGTAGTGCTCTGCAGAGGGTAGTGCTCTGCAGAGGGTAGTGCTCTATAGAGGGTAGTGCTCTACAGAGGGTAGTGCTCCACAGAGGGTAATGCTCTATAGAGGGTAGTGCTCTACAGAGGGTAGTGCTCTACAGAGGGTAGTGCTCTGCAGAGGGTAGTGCTCTGCAGAGGGTAGTGCTCTACAGAGGGTAGTGCTCTACAGAGGGTAGTGCTCTGCAGAGGGTAGTGCTCTATAGAGGGTAGTGCTCTACAGAGGGTAGTGCTCCACAGAGGGTAATGCTCTATAGAGGGTAGTGCTCTACAGAGGGTAGTGCTCTACAGAGGGTAGTGCTCTACAGAGGGTAGTGCTCTGCAGAGGGTAGTGCTCTATAGAGGGTAGTGCTCTAGAGGGTAGTGCTCCACAGAGGGTAATGCTCTATAGAGGGTAGTGCTCTGCAGAGGGTAGTGCTCCGCAGAGGGTAGTGCTCTGCAGAGGGTAGTGCTCTGCAGAGGGTAGTGCTCTGCAGAGGGTAGTGCTTTGCAGAGGGTAGTGCTCTGCAGAGGGTAGTGCTCTGCAGAGGGTAGTGCTCTGCAGAGGGTAGTGCTCTGCAAAGGGTAATGCTCTACAGAGGGTAATGCTCTACAGAGGGTAATGCTCTACAGAGGGTAGTGCTCTGCAGAGGGTAATACTCTAGAGTGGGTAGTGCTCTACAGAGGGTAATGCTCTACAGAGGGTAATGCTCTAGAGTGGGTAGTGCTCTACAGAGGGTAGTGCTCTGCAGAGGGTAGTGCTCTGCAGAGGGTAGTGCTCTACAGAGGGTAGTGCTCTGCAGAGGGTAGTGCTCTGCAGAGGGTAGTGCTCTGCAGAGGGTAATGCTCTACAGAGGGTAATGCTCTACAGAGGGTAGTGCTCTACAGCAGGTAGTGCTCTACAGAGGGTAATACTCTAGAGTGGGTAGTGCTCTACAGAGGGTAGTGCTCTGCAGAGGGTAGTGCTCTACAGAGGGTAGTGCTCTACAGAGGGTAGTGCTCTGCAGAGGGTAGTGCTCTGCAGAGGGTAGTGCTCTATAGAGGGTAGTGCTCTACAGAGGGTAGTGCTCTACAGAGGGTAGTGCTCTATAGAGGGTAGTGCTCTACAGAGGGTAGTGCTCTGCAGAGGGTAGTGCTCTATAGAGGGTAGTGCTCTATAGAGGGTAGTGCTCTGCAGAGGGTAGTGCTCTACAGAGGGTAGTGCTCTACAGAGGGTAGTGCTCTATAGAGGGTAGTGCTCTACAGAGGGTAGTGCTCTACAGAGGGTAGTGCTCTGCAGAGGGTAGTGCTCTATAGAGGGTAGTGCTCTATAGAGGGTAGTGCTCTGCAGAGGGTAGTGCTCTACAGAGGGTAGTGCTCTACAGAGGGTAGTGCTCTGCAGAGGGTAGTGCTCTGCAGAGGGTAGTGCTCTACAGAGGGTAGTGCTCTACAGAGGGTAGTGCTCTACAGAGGGTAGTGCTCTGCAGAGGGTAGTGCTCTACAGAGGGTAGTGCTCTACAGAGGGTAGTGCTCTACAGAGGGTAGTGCTCTGCAGAGGGTAGTGCTCTGCAGAGGGTAGTGCTCTGCAGAGGGTAGTGCTCTACAGAGGGTAGTGCTCTACAGAGGGTAGTGCTCTACAGAGGGTAGTGCTCTACAGAGGGTAGTGCTCTACAGAGGGTAAGGCTCTACAGAGGGTAAGGCTCTACACTTTTTGCTAGCTGTCCCTCAGGTTGTAGCAGGAGGACACATAGCTGGCTCCCAAAACTGCACATATTGGCTTTTTATATTTTATAGTTAAATATATTTTATAGTTTCTGAATGATAATTTGGGGAAATAACTATTATCTCAGATCTGAGTATTTGCCAGTGTAATAGCAAAGTGTCTTTTCTCTATTTGAATGAGGAGGGTATTGGTCCAATTCTGCTCTACATGCGTTATTTGGAGTTTTTCTTTGCACTTGCAACACAGTCTGGCAAAACTCAGCATGTAGTATTTCAATTAGATGTTTGTCCCATTTGGTGAATTCATTATTAGATGGTGGAACCCTGTACTTCACTGCCATATAGAGCAACTGGTTCAACAACTGATGAGCTTTTTGTTGTTGCCAGATTCTAATTGAAATTTCGATTTGAATGTTCCTTTTAATGGCATAGAAGGCTCTTCTTGCTTTGTCTCTCAGCTCCTTCACAGCCAGGTGAACGCTTCCTGTGTTGCTGATATTTAGTCCGAGATACGTGTAGGTTTTGGTGTGTTCTAATAGAACTGTGTCCAAATATAATGTCTATTTTTCATCCTGATTTCCAGACCTTTTTTCAAATATCATTATATAAAAAAAAAATGTTTTAGAGCCCAGTTCTGACAGAACCTGTGATTAACGGTCAGAGCCCAGGTCTGACAGAACCTGTGGTTAACGGTCAGAGCCCAGGTCTGACAGAACCTGTGGTTAACGGTCAGGGCCCAGGTCTGACAGAACCTGTGGTTAACGGTCAGAGCCCAGGTCTGACAGAACCTGTGATTAACGGTCAGAGCCCAGGTCTGACAGAACCTGTGGTTAACAGTCAGAGCCCAGGTCTGACAGAACCGGTGCAGATGATCTAGGTGCTGCTGTACCTCCTCCTTAGTGGGAGACAGCAGCACCAGGTCATGTGTCTACAGCAGCACCAGGTCATGTGTCTACAGCAGACCCTCCGTAGTGGGAGACAGCAGACCCTCCTTAGTGGGAGACAGCAGACCCTCCGTAGTGGGAGACAGCAGACCCTCCGTAGTGGGAGACAGCAGACCCTCCGTAGTGGGAGACAGCAGACCCTCCTTAGTGGGAGACAGCAGACCCTCTGTAGTGGGAGACAGCAGACCCTCCGTAGTGGGAGACAGCAGACCCTCCATAGTGGGAGACAGCAGCACCAGGTCATGTGTCTACAGCAGACCCTCCGTAGTGGGAGACAGCAGACCCTCCTTAGTGGGAGACAGCAGACCCTCCGTAGTGGGAGACAGCAGACCCTCCATAGTGGGAGACAGCAGCACCAGGTCATGTGTCTACAGCAGACCCTCCGTAGTGGGAGACAGCAGACCCTCCTTAGTGGGAGACAGCAGACCCTCTGTAGTGGGAGACAGCAGACCCTCCATAGTGGGAGACAGCAGACCCTCCTTAGTGGGAGACAGCAGACCCTCCGTAGTGGGAGACAGCAGACCCTCCTTAGTGGGAGACAGCAGACCCTCCTTAGTGGGAGACAGCAGACCCTCCGTAGTGGGAGACAGCAGACCCTCCTTAGTGGGAGACAGCAGACCCTCCGTAGTGGGAGACAGCAGCACCAGGTCATGTGTCTACAGCAGACCCTCCGTAGTGGGAGACAGCAGACCCTCCTTAGTGGGAGACAGCAGACCCTCTGTAGTGGGAGACAGCAGACCCTCCGTAGTATGAGACAGCAGACCCTCCATAGTGGGAGACAGCAGCACCAGGTCATGTGTCTACAGCAGACCCTCCGTAGTGGGAGACAGCAGACCCTCCTTAGTGGGAGACAGCAGACCCTCCTTAGTGGGAGACAGCAGACCCTCCGTAGTGGGAGACAGCAGACCCTCCGTAGTGGGAGACAGCAGACCCTCCGTAGTGGGAGACAGCAGACCCTCCGTAGTGGGAGACAGCAGACCCTCCTTAGTGGGAGACAGCAGACCCTCCATAGTGGGAGACAGCAGACCCTCCGTAGTGGGAGACAGCAGACCCTCCGTAGTGGGAGACAGCAGACCCTCCGTAGTGGGAGACAGCAGCACCAGGTCATGTGTCTACAGCAGACCCTCCTTAGTGGGAGACAGCAGACCCTCCTTAGTGGGAGACAGCAGACCCTCCGTAGTGGGAGACAGCAGACCCTCCGTAGTGGGAGACAGCAGACCCTCCGTAGTGGGAGACAGCAGACCCTCCTTAGTGGGAGACAGCAGACCCTCCATAGTGGGAGACAGCAGACCCTCCGTAGTGGGAGACAGCAGACCCTCCGTAGTGGGAGACAGCAGACCCTCCGTAGTGGGAGACAGCAGCACCAGGTCATGTGTCTACAGCAGACCCTCCTTAGTGGAGACAGCAGACCCTCCTTAGTGGGAGACAGCAGACAGCAGACCCTCCATAGTGGGAGACAGCAGACCCTCCATAGTGGGAGACAGCAGACCCTCCGTAGTGGGAGACAGCAGACCCTCCGTAGTGGGAGACAGCAGACCCTCCTTAGTGGGAGACAGCAGACCCTCCATAGTGGGAGACAGCAGACCCTCCGTAGTGGGAGACAGCAGACCCTCCTTAGTGGGAGACCCTCCGTAGAGGGAGACAGCAGACCCTCCGTAGTGGGAGACAGCAGACCCTCCGTAGTGGGAGACAGCAGACCCTCCTTAGTGGGAGACAGCAGACCCTCCGTAGTGGGAGACAGCAGAGACAGCAGACCCTCCGTAGTGGGAGACAGCAGACCCTCCGTAGTGGGAGACAGCAGACCCTCCGTAGTGGGAGACAGCAGACCCTCCTTAGTGGGAGACAGCAGACCCTCCGTAGTGGGAGACAGCAGCACCAGGTCATGTGTCTACAGCAGACCCTCCTTAGTGGGAGACAGCAGATCCTACGTAGTGGGAGACAGCAGACCCTCCGTAGTGGGAGACAGCAGATCCTACGTAGTGGGAGACAGCAGACCCTCCGTAGTGGGAGACAGCAGACCCTCCTTAGTGGGAGACAGCAGACCCTCCGTAGTGGGAGACAGCAGACCCTCCTTAGTGGGAGACAGCAGACCCTCCTTAGTGGGAGACAGCAGACCCTCCGTAGTGGGAGACAGCAGACCCTCCTTAGTGGGAGACAGCAGACCCTCCTTAGTGGGAGACAGCAGACCCTCCGTAGTGGGAGACAGCAGACCCTCCGTAGTGGGAGACAGCAGACCCTCCGTAGTGGGAGACAGCAGACCCTCCGTAGTGGGAGACAGCAGCACCAGGTCATGTGTCTACAGCAGACCCTCCTTAGTAGGAGACAGCAGACCCTCCTTAGTGGGAGACAGCAGACCCTCCTTAGTGGGAGACAGCAGACCCTCCGTAGTGGGAGACAGCAGACCCTCCGTAGTGGGAGACAGTAGACCCTCCGTAGTGGGAGACAGCAGACCCTCCTTAGTGGGAGACAGCAGACCCTCCGTAGTGGGAGACAGCAGACCCTCCGTAGTGGGAGACAGCAGACCCTCCTTAGTGGGAGACAGCAGACCCTCCGTAGTGGGAGACAGCAGACCCTCCGTAGTGGGAGACAGCAGACCCTCCGTAGTGGGAGACAGCAGACCCTCCTTAGTGGGAGACAGCAGACCCTCCGTAGTGGGAGACAGCAGACCCTCCGTAGTGGGAGACAGCAGACCCTCCGTAGTGGGAGACAGCAGACCCTCCGTAGTGGGAGACAGCAGACCCTCCGTAGTGGGAGACAGCAGACCCTCCTTAGTGGGAGACAGCAGACCCTCCGTAGTGGGAGACAGCAGCACCAGGTCATGTGTCTACAGCAGACCCTCCTTAGTGGGAGACAGCAGATCCTACGTAGTGGGAGACAGCAGACCCTCCGTAGTGGGAGACAGCAGACCCTCCTTAGTGGGAGACAGCAGACCCTCCGTAGTGGGAGACAGCAGACCCTCCTTAGTGGGAGACAGCAGACCCTCCGTAGTGGGAGACAGCAGACCCTCCTTAGTGGGAGACAGCAGACCCTCCGTAGTGGGAGACAGCAGACCCTCCTTAGTGGGAGACAGCAGACCCTCCTTAGTGGGAGACAGCAGACCCTCCGTAGTGGGAGACAGCAGCACCAGGTCATGTGTCTACAGCAGACCCCTCCTTAGTGGGAGACAGCAGATCCTACGTAGTGGGAGACAGCAGACCCTCCATAGTGGGAGACAGCAGACCCTCCTTAGTGGGAGACAGCAGACCCTCCTTAGTGGGAGACAGCAGACCCCCTCCGTAGTGGGAGACAGCAGACCCTCCGTAGTGGGAGACAGCAGACCCTCCGTAGTGGGAGACAGCAGACCCTCCGTAGTGGGAGACAGCAGACCCTCCTTAGTGGGAGACAGCAGACCCTCCGTAGTGGGAGACAGCAGACCCTCCTTAGTGGGAGACAGCAGACCCTCCGTAGTGGGAGACAGCAGACCCTCCTTAGTGGGAGACAGCAGACCCTCCTTAGTGGGAGACAGCAGACCCTCCGTAGTGGGAGACAGCACCAGGTCATGTGTCTACAGCAGACCCTCCATAGTGGGAGACAGCAGACCCTCCTTAGTGGGAGACAGCAGACCCTCCATAGTAGTGGGAGACAGCAGACCCGTAGTGGGAGACAGCAGACCCTCCATAGTGGGAGACAGCAGACCCTCCGTAGTGGGAGACAGCAGCACCAGGTCATGTGTCTACAGCAGACCCTCCTTAGTGGGAGACAGCAGACCCTCCGTAGTGGGAGACAGCAGACCCTCCGTAGTGGGAGACAGCAGACCCTCCGTAGTGGGAGACAGCAGACCCTCCGTAGTGGGAGACAGCAGACCCTCCTTAGTGGGAGACAGCAGACCCTCCGTAGTGGGAGACAGCAGACCCTCCTTAGTGGGAGACAGCAGACCCTCCTTAGTGGGAGACAGCAGACCCTCCGTAGTGGGAGACAGCAGACCCTCCGTAGTGGGAGACAGCAGACCCTCCGTAGTGGGAGACAGCAGACCCTCCGTAGTGGGAGACAGCAGCACCAGGTCATGTGTCTACAGCAGACCCTCCTTAGTGGGAGACAGCAGACCCTCCTTAGTGGGAGACAGCAGACCCTCCGTAGTGGGAGACAGCAGCACCAGGTCATGTGTCTACAGCAGACCCTCCGTAGTGGGAGACAGCAGACCCTCCGTAGTGGGAGACAGCAGACCCTCCGTAGTGGGAGACAGCAGACCCTCCGTAGTGGGAGACAGCAGACCCTCCGTAGTGGGAGACAGCAGACCCTCCGTAGTGGGAGACAGCAGACCCTCCGTAGTGGGAGACAGCAGACCCTCCTTAGTGGGAGACAGCAGACCCTCCTTAGTGGGAGACAGCAGACCCTCCGTAGTGGGAGACAGCAGACCCTCCGTAGTGGGAGACAGCAGACCCTCCTTAGTGGGAGACAGCAGACCCTCCGTAGTGGGAGACAGCAGACCCTCCGTAGTGGGAGACAGCAGACCCTCCGTAGTGGGAGACAGCAGACCCTCCGTAGTGGGAGACAGCAGCACCAGGTCATGTGTCTACAGCAGACCCTCCTTAGTGGGAGACAGCAGACCCTCCGTAGTGGGAGACAGCAGACCCTCCGTAGTGGGAGACAGCAGACCCTCCGTAGTGGGAGACAGCAGACCCTCCGTAGTGGGAGACAGCAGACCCTCCTTAGTGGGAGACAGCAGACCCTCCTTAGAGGGAGACAGCAGACCCTCCGTAGTGGGAGACAGCAGACCCTCCGTAGTGGGAGACAGCAGCACCAGGTCATATGTGTACAGCAGACACTTGATTTCAGTGTTGTGTAGGGTGAGACCAGGTGCTGCAGATTCTTCTAATGTTTTTGCCAATTCATTAATGTAGATGTTGAACAGTGTTGGACTTATTGGGCAGCCCTGTTTCACTCCACGTCCCTGAGAGAAGATGTCTGTTTGCTTGTTTGCCAAATTTAACAGCACATTTGTTTTTAGTGTTCACTGATTAAATAACATCATATGTTTTCCCTCCAATACCACATTATATTAGTTTATTAAAAAAAAGACCTTTGTGCCAAATTGAATCAAATGTTTTCTTGAAGTCTATAAAACACGAGTAGATTGTGCCTTGGTTTACTTGTTGGTCAATTAGAGTGTGGAGGGTGGAAATGTGGTCTGTTGTATGATCATTTAAAAAAAATCCAATCTGGCTTCTGCTCAGGACGTTGTGTTCATCAAGGAAATGGTGTCGTCTGCGATTTATGATGCTGCAGAGAATTTAACTCTTTGGACTCATCACATGAGCTGCTGCTACTGTTTATGATCTATCCTGTTGCCTAGTCACTTTATCCCTACCTATATCTACCTCAATGACCTCGTACCCCTGCACATCAACTCAGTACTGGTACCCCATGTATATAGTCAAGTTATTACCTCATTACCCCGTGTATATAGCCAAGATATTACCTCGTACCCCGTGTATATAGCCAAGATATTACCTGGTACCCCGTGTATATAGCCAAGATATTACCTCGTACACCTGCACATCAACTCAGTACTGGTACCCCGTGTATATAGCCAAGTTATTACGTGGTACCCCGTATATATAGCCAAGTTATTACCTCGTACCCCTGCACATCAACTCAGTACTGGTACCCCGTGTATACAGCCAAGTTATTACCTCGTACCCCTGCACATCAACTCAGTACTGGTACCTCGTGTATATAGTCAAGTTATTACCTCGTACCCCAGCACATCAACTCAGTACTGGTACCTCGTGTATATAGCCAAGTTATTACCTCGTACCCCAGCACATCAACTCAGTACTGGTACCCCGTGTATATAGTCAAGTTATTACCTCGTACACCTGCACATCAACTCAGTACTGGTACCCTGTGTATATAGCCAAGTTATTACCTGGTACCCCAGCACATCAACTGAGTACTGGTACCTCGTGTATATAGTCAAGTTATTACCTCGTACCCCTGCACATCAACTCATTACTGGTACCTCGTGTATATAGTCAAGTTATTATCTCGTACCCCTGCACATCAACTCAGTACTGGTAGCTCGTGTATATAGTCACGTTATTACCTGGTACCCCGTGTATATAACCAAGATATTACCTGGTACCCCGTGTATATAGCCACGTTATTACCTCGTACCCCAGCACATCGACTGAGTACTGGTACCCCGTGTATATAGTTCTAGTTATTACCTGGTACCCCGTGTATATAGTCACGTTATTACCTCGTACCCCTGCACATCAACTCAGTACTGGTACCCTGTGTATACAGTCAAGTTATTACCTCGTACCCTGCACATCAACTCAGTACTGGTACCCTGTGTATATAGTCAAGTTATTACCTCGTACCCCTGCACATCAACTCAGTACTGGTACCCTGTGTATATAGTCAAGTTATTACCTCGTACCCCTGCACATCAACTCAGTACTGGTACCTCGTGTATATAGCCAAGTTATTACCTCGTACCCCTGCACATCGACTGAGTACTGGTACCCCGTGTATATAGTTCTAGTTATTACCTCGTACCCCAGCACATCAACTCAGTACTGGTACCTCGTGTATATAGTCAAGTTATTACCTCGTACCCCTGCACATCAACTCAGTACTGGTACCTCGTGTATATAGCCAAGTTATTACCTCGTACCCCTGCACATCGACTGAGTACTGGTACCCGTGTATATAGTTCTAGTTATTACCTCGTACCCCAGCACATCAACTCAGTACTGGTACCTCGTGTATATAGCCAAGTTATTACCTCGTACCCCTGCACATCGACTCAGTACTGGTACCTCGTGTATATAGCCAAGTTATTACCTGGTACCCCGTATATATAGCCAAGTTATTACCTCGTACCCCTGCACATCAACTCAGTACTGGTACCTCGTGTATATAGTCAAGTTATTACCTCGTACCCCTGCACATCAACTCAGTACTGGTACCCCGTGTATACAGCCAAGTTATTACCTCGTACCCCTGCACATCAACTCAGTACTGGTACCTCGTGTATATAGTCAAGTTATTACCTCGTACCCCAGCACATCAACTCAGTACTGGTACCTCG
>NW_027016869.1:245000-270000 GCF_036934945.1 Oncorhynchus masou masou
CCCCCTCCCTCACACATCAACACCCCCCTCTCACACATCAACACCCCCTCCCTCACACATCAACACCCCCTCCCTCACACATCAACACCCCCTCCCTCACACATCAACACCCCCTCCCTCACACATCAACACCCCCTCCCTCACACACTGAGATCTGAGACCTGCTTGTGGCAGAGGGAATCCGGAGAGAGATTTAGTTATCAGTTAGCTGTTTCTGAGCAGTGCTGCCAAATGGCACAGTGGTGTGGGCTGCTGGGTCACGGGGGTGGGGACAGCTGGGTCACGGGGGTGGGGACGGCTGGGTCACGGGGGTGGGGACAGCTGGGTCACGGGGGTGGGGACAGCTGGGTCACGGTGGCAGGGGACGGCTGGGTCACGGGGGTGGGGACGGCTGGGTCACGGCTGGAGCAGAGGGCTACTGGGTTCAACCATCTGAAGAGGACAAGTCATTTTGAAAGGGTTCTATTGTAAGAAGCTGACTGACACCAGACGAGGAACCGAAAAGAGGCAGTAAAGGGAGGGAGGAAGGATAGGAGGGTGAGGGACGAGGCCTGGTTCAACTTCTTCACAACAATGTCAAATCTCCCATCTGGTTGTGGTCTGAGGTCTGTGACGTTAGTAACACTTCCTGTCTGGTCGCCATGACAATAGCACTTCAGCAGAAATAAGCTGTGTACTTGATGTCAGGGTCAGGTGGTTTGAGCATCTTCACCACTTGACAATACCTCAACAGAGACGATAATGGGACACAATAGGCTACATTATGACCAACCAGTACTTCAAACACAGTACTGTGACAGTACTTCAAGCAATGCTATGACAGTACTTCAAACAGTACTACAACAGTACTTCAAGCAATGCTACGACAGTACTTCAAACAGTACTACGACAGTACTTCAAGCAATGCTACGACAGTACTTCAAACAGTACTACGACAGTACTTCAAGCAATGCTACGACAGTACTTCAAACAGTACTACGACAGTACTTCAAGCAATGCTATGACAGTACTTCAAACAGTACTGTGACAGTACTTCAAGCAATGCTATGACAGTACTTCAAACAGTACTACAACAGTACTTCAAGCAATGCTACGACAGTACTTCAAACAGTACTACGACAGTACTTCAAGCAATGCTACGACAGTACTTCAAACAGTACTGCGACAGTACTTCAAACAGTACTACGACAGTACTTCGAACAGTACTACGACAGTACTTCAAACAGTACTACGACAGTACTTCAAACAGTACTACAAAAGTACTTCAAGCAGTACTATGACAGTACTACGACAGTACTTCAAACAGTACTACATCTTTATTGTATTAGTAAGTAATATGATTCATACCTTCATAGAAACGCATTTTGTCCCTCAGTATCACCATTCCCTTTGTCAGCAGCTGATTCTGCAGAGGAAAGAAAACAAGGATTCACATTCTACGACCAGAACTTTTAAAAATATATTAAGAGTAATGTTAGTAATATCAAAGTAATGTTAATATCAGAGTAATGTTAAAATCAGAGTAATGCTGTTACTATCAGAGTAATGTTGGTACTATCAGAGTAATGTTACTATCAGAGTAATGTTAGTAATATCAGAGTAATGTTAATATCAGAGTAATGCTGTTACTATCAGAGTAATGTTGGTACTATCAGAGTAATGTTACTATCAGAGTAATGTTAGTAATATCAGAGCAATGTTAATATCAGAGTAATGTCACTATCAGAGTAATGTTAACATCAGCGTAATGTTAACATCAGAGTAATGTCAGTAATACCAGAGTAATGTCAGTAATACCAGAGTAATGGTGTTAATATCAGAGTAATGTTGTTAATATCAGAGTAATGTTAATATCAGAGTAATGTTAGTACTATCAGAGTAATGTTAGTAATATCAGAGTAATGCTAGTAACATCAGAGTAATGTTAATATCAGAGTAATGTTAGTAATATCAGAGTAATGCTAGTAACATCAGAGTAATGTTAATATCATAGCAATGTTAGTAATATCAGAGTAATGCTAGTAACATCAGAGTAATGTTAATATCAGAGTAATGTTAATGTCAGAGTAATGCTAGTAATATCAGAGTGATGTTAGTAATATAGTAATGTTAATATCAGAGTAATGTTAGTAACATCAGAGTAATGTTACTATCAGAGTAATGTTAATATCATAGTAATGTTAATAGCAGAGTAATGTTAATAACAGAGTAATGTTAGTGATATCAGAGTAATGTTAGTAACATCAGAGTAATGTTAATATCAGAGTAATGCTACTATCAGAGTAATGTTAGCAATATCAGAGTAATGTTAATATCAGAGTAATGTTAATATCAGAGTAATGTTAATATCAGAGTAATGTTAGTAATATCAGAGCAATGTTAGTAATATCAGAGTAATGTTAGTAATATCAGAGTAATGCTAGTAACATCCGAGTAATGTTAGTAATATCAGAGTAATGTTAGTAATATCAGAGTAATGTTAGTAATATCAGAGTAATGCTAGTAACACCAGAGGAATGTTAGTAATATCAGAGTAATGTTAGTAACATCAGAGTAATGTAATATCAGAGTAATGTTAATATCAGAGTAATGTTAGTAACATCAGAGTAATGTTAGTAATATCAGAGTAATGTTAATATCAGAGTAATGTTAGTAATATCAGAGTAATGTTAGTAATATCAGAGTAATGTTAGTAATATCAGAGTAATGCTAATATCAGAGTAATGTTAATATCAGAGTAATGTTAGTAACATCAGAGTAATGTTACTATCAGAGTAATGTTAGTAATATCAGAGTAATGTTAGTAATATCAGAGTAATGCTAATATCAGAGTAATGTTAGTACTATCAGAGTAATGTTAGTAATAGAGTAATGTTAATATCAGAGTAATGTTATTATCAGAGTCATGTTAGTAACAGAGTAATGTTACTATCAGAGTAATGTTAGTAATATCAGAGTAATGTTAATATCAGAGTAACGTTAGTAATATCAGAGTAATGCTAATATCAGAGTAATGTTAGTAATATCAGAGTAATGCTAGTAATATCAGAGTAATGTTAGTAATATCAGAGTAATGTTAATATCAGAGTAATGCTAATATCAGAGTAATGTTAGTAATATCAGAGTAATGCCAATATCAGAGTAATGTTAGTAATATCAGAGTAATGCTAATATCAGAGTAATGTTAGTAATATCAGAGTAATGCTAATATCAGAGTAATGTTAGTAATATCAGAGTAGTGTTAGTAATATCAGAGTAATGCTAATATCAGAGTAATGTTAGTAATATCAGAGTAATGTTAGTAATATCAGAGTAATTCTAATATCAGAGTAATGTTAGTACTATCAGAGTAATGTTAGTAATATCAGAGTAATGTTAGTAATAGAGTAATGTCAATATCAGAGTAATGTTACTATCAGAGTAATGTTAGCAATATCAGAGTAATGTTAATATCAGAGTAATGTTAGTACTATCAGAGTAATGTTAGTAATATCAGAGTAATGTTAATATCAGAGTAATGTTAGTAATATCAGAGTAATGCTAATATCAGAGTAATGTTAGTAATATCAGAGTAATGTTCGTAACCGGCGTAATGTTAATACCAGAGTAATGTTAATACCAGAGTAATGTTAATATCAGAGTAATGTTAATACCAGAGTAATGTTAATACCAGAGTAATGTTAGTAATATCAGAGTAATGTTGGTAATATCAGAGTAATGTTAATACCAGAGTAATGTTAGTAACATCAGAGTAATGCTGTAATGTTAGTAATATCAAAGTAATGTTAATATCAGAGTAATGTTAATACCAGAGTAATGTTAATACCAGAGTAATGTTAGTAACATCAGAGTAATGTTAATATCAGAGTAATGTTAATACCAGAGTAATGTTAATACCAGAGTAATGTTAGTAACATCAGAGTAATGTTAATATCAGAGTAATGTTAATACCAGAGTAATGTTAATATCAGAGTAATGTTAATACCAGAGTAATGTTAATACCAGAGTAATGTTAATACCAGAGTAATGTTAGTAATATCAGAGTAACGTTAATATCAGTGCTGAGGTGCAGAGAGACAGTCCCTTACCTGGAGGTATTCAGTGAAGAAAGAGCCCAGCTCCGTCTTCAGTAGTTGCCTAGAAGAAAACAGCAGATTAACATTCTGAACTGGGTGGACACAGAAGTAGAGGCGAGACACACTATGCCACATTGTTCTCCTTCTCTTTCAACACCTTCCTCACCCGTCTCACTGCCTCTCTCTCTTTCCTCACCCTTCTCACTGCCTCTCTCTCTTTCCTCACCCTTCTCACTGCCTCTCTCTCTTTCCTCACCCTTCTCACTGCCTCTCTCTCTTCCCTCACCCTTCTCACTGCCTCTCTCTCTTCCCTCACTGCCTCTCTTCCCTCACCCTTCTCACTGCCTCTCTCTCTTCCCTCACCCTTCTCACTTCCCTCACCCTTCTCACTGCCTCTCTCTATTTCCTCACCCTTCTCACTGCCTCTCTCTATTTCCTCACCCTTCTCACTGCCTCTCTCTATTTCCTCACCCTTCTCACTGCCTCTCTCTATTTCCTCACCCTTCTCACTGCCTCTCTCTCTTCCCTCACCCTTCTCACTGCCTCTCTCTATTTCCTCACCCTTCTCACTGCCTCTCTCTATTTCCTCACCCTTCTCACTGCCTCTCTCTATTTCCTCACCCTTCTCACTGCCTCTCTCTCTTTCCTCACCCTTCTCACTGCCTCTCTCTTCCCTCACCCTTCTCACTGCCTCTCTCTCTTTCCTCACCCTTCTCACTGCCTCTCTCTCTTTCCTCACCCTTCTCACTGCCTCTCTCTCTTCCCTCACCCTTCTCACTGCCTCTCTCTCTTCCCTCACCCTTCTCACTGCCTCTCTCTCTTTCCTCACCCTTCTCACTGCCTCTCTCTCTTTCCTCACCCTTCTCACTGCCTCTCTTCCCTCACCCTTCCCACCCTCATGCCACCACCACGTCACTCCTCTGTGCCCTTTCCAACCCCTAAGCCCACTCGCTCAGCCCAGCGACAACACCAACACCTTACTTGCTCTATGAACACTGTGTGGTACCCAACTTATTAAAAGTTTGGGAAATGGAGGAGGTATTGGTCAAAGCCAAGGCATATCTACACACTGAGTTTACAAAACATTAAGAACATCTGCTCTTTCCAGAACAGACTGACCAGGTGAATCCAGGTGAAAGATATGATCCCTTATTGATGTCACCTGTTAAATCCACTTCAATCCGTGTAGATGGAGGGGAGGAGACAGGTTAAAGAAGGAGTTTTAAGCCTTGAGACATGGACTGTGTGTGTCATTCGGAGGGTGAATGGGCAAGACAAAAGGTTGAAGTGCCTTTGAAGGGGGTCTGGTAGTAGGTGCCAGGAGCACCGGTTTGAGTCACGCTCCTTCAGTTTCTAGTGACACAGCTGTGGGAAGCATTGGAGTCAACATGAGTCAGCCTCCCTGTGGAACGCTTTCCACACCTTGTAGAGTCCACGCCACAATGAATTGAATGCTGTTCTGAGGGCAAAAAGGGAGTGCAATGCAATATTAGGAAAGTGTTCTTAATGTTTTGTACAGTGTAGATTCCTAAACAGGTCCTGTGGCAGTGGTGGGAAAAGCACCTAATTATCATCCTGGAGTAAAGGTGACGATACCTTAATAGAAAATGACTCAAGTAAAAGTGAACTTCACCCAGGGGCGGCAGGGTAGCCTAGTGGGGCGGCAGGGCAGCCTAGTGGGGCGGCAGGGCAGCCTAGTGGGGCGGCAGGGTAGCCTAGTGGGGCGGCAGGGCAGCCTAGTGGGGCGGCAGGGTAGCCTAGTGGGGCGGCAGGGTAGCCTAGTGGGGCGGCAGGGTAGCCTAGTGGGGCGGCAGGGTAGCCTAGTGGGGCGGCAGGGCAGCCTAGTGGGGCGGCAGGGTAGCCTAGTGGGGCGGCAGGGTAGCCTAGTGGGGCGGCAGGGTAGCCTAGTGGGGCGGCAGGGTAGCCTAGTGGGGCGGCAGGGTAGCCTAGTGGGGCGGCAGGGTAGCCTAGTGGGGCGGCAGGGCAGCCTAGTGGGGCGGCAGGGTAGCCAGTGGGGCGGCAGGGTAGCCTAGTGGGGCGGCAGGGCAGCCTAGTGGGGCGGCAGGGCAGCCTAGTGGGGCGGCAGGGCAGCCTAGTGGGGCGGCAGGGTAGCCTAGTGGGGCGGCAGGGTAGCCTAGTGGGGCGGCAGGGTAGCCTAGTGGGGGCGGCAGGGCAGCCTAGTGGGGCGGCAGGGCAGCCTAGTGGGGCGGCAGGGTAGCCTAGTGGGGCGGCAGGGTAGCCTAGTGGGGCGGCAGGGTAGCCTAGTGGGGCGGCAGGGTAGCCTAGTGGGGCGGCAGGGTAGCCTAGTGGGGCGGCAGGGTAGCCTAGTGGGGCGGCAGGGTAGCCAGTGGGGCGGCAGGGTAGCCTAGTGGGGCGGCAGGGTAGCCTAGTGGGGCGGCAGGGTAGCCTAGTGGGGCGGCAGGGTAGCCTAGTGGGGCGGCAGGGTAGCCTAGTGGGGCGGCAGGGTAGCCTAGTGGGGGGGCGGCAGGGTAGCCTAGTGGGGCGGCAGGGTAGCCTAGTGGGGCGGCAGGGTAGCCTAGTGGGGCGGCAGGGTAGCCTAGTGGGGCGGCAGGGTAGCCTAGTGGGGCGGCAGGGTAGCCTAGTGGGGCGGCAGGGCAGCCTAGTGGGGCGGCAGGGTAGCCTAGTGGGGCGGCAGGGCAGCCTAGTGGGGCGGCAGGGTAGCCTAGTGGTTAGAGAGTTGGACTAGTAACCGGAAGGTTGCAAGTTCAAACCCCCGAGCTCACAAGGTACAAATCTGTCATTCTGCCCCTGAACAGGGAGTTAAACCCACTGTTCCTAGGCCGTCATTGAAAATAAGAATTTGTTCTTAACTGACTTGCCTAGTTAAATAAAGGTTAAATAATATAAAAACATGAGTAAAAGTCTACAAGTATTTGTTTTTTATCAAAAGTAAATGTATTTGCTAAAATATACTTAAGCTTCAAAAGTAAAAGTATAAATCATTTCAAATCCCTGATATTAAGCAAACCAGACAGCACCATAATTATTATTATTTTAAATGTACGGATAGCCAGAGGCACACTCCAAAACTCAGACATCATTTACAAATGAGGCATGTGTGTTTATTGAGTCCATCAGATCAGAGGCAGTAGGGATGAACAGGGATGTTCTCTTGATAAGTGTGTAAATTGGACCATGTTCCTGTCCTGCTAAGCATTAAAAATGTAACGAGTACTTTGGGTGGCAGGGAAAATGTATGGAGTAAAAAGTACATTATTTGCTTTAGGAATGTAGTGAAGTAAAAGTTGTCATAAATATAAATAGTGAAGTGCAGATACCTCAACAATGACGTAAGTAGTACTTTCAAGTATTTTTTACTTAGGTACTTTACACCGCTGTCCTGTGGTAGACTGGAGAGGAAGACAGGTGCTTCCTTTTTCACATCCCGGAACGAGAAATTCACAGGGGTCATCATAACCACACAGGAAATGACCCATCATGTCTTGTACAGCAGCAACGGACTGACAGAGTTTCTCAGCTGACTGGAAGACAGGGTATAGAGTCATGTCCAACAGCCTAGTTACTCAGCTGACTGGAAGACAGCGTATAGAGTCATGTCCAACAGCCTAGTGACTCAGCTGACTGGAAGACAGGGTATAGAGTCATGTCCAACAGCCTAGTTACTCAGCTGACTGGAAGACAGGGTATAGAGTCATGTCCAACAGCCTAGTGACTCAGCTGACTGGAAGACAGGGTATAGAGTCATGTCCAACAGCCTAGTGACTCAGCTGACTGGAAGACAGGGTATAGAGTCATGTCCAACAGCCTAGTGACTCAGCTGACTGGAAGACAGGGTATAGAGTCATGTCCAACAGCCTAGTGACTCAGCTGACTGGAAGACAGCGTATAGAGTCATGTCCAACAGCTTAGTGACTCAGCTGACTGGAAGACAGCGTATAGAGTCATGTCCAACAGCCTAGTGACTCAGCTGACTGGAAGATAGGGTATAGAGTCATGTCCAACAGCATAGTGACTCAGCTGACTGGAAGACAGCGTATAGAGTCATGTCCAACAGCCTAGTGACTCAGCTGACTGGAAGACAGCGTATAGAGTCATGTCCCCAAGCTGCCCTTTGTTCTACCTGTCAAACAGCAGGCTGTGTGTGTTACTGTGTTTTGTCAGGTAGCTCCAGATTCAGGAAACGAGAGAGCTGTGTCCACACCATTACAAGCCTGTCTAAGTACTGTAGCACTGTGGTACGTATCCTGGAAACAGTAGAATGTCTGTTGTTGTTGAGTTGAATCATTTCTACTCCAGTAATCGGCGGGGCTGACCACATGTCCCCAAGCCATCACGTTGTATTGAGTCTGTAGATTGTGGTGTCCAATACAAACACTACATTCAGAAATGTAACACACACACACACACACACACACACACACACACACACACACACACACACACACACACACACACACACACACAGGATTGGGCCTGATGAGAAATAAGCCATGCGATGGAAACAGTCTCATCATGTTGAAGCAGAGAGTCATGTGTAATAAGACTATGGCGAATTGACAACATCATGGCATTATAGTCTGAAGTCCAACCATAACCCTGGGCTCTGTCTAATGCAAGGAACAACCCCTTACACGCGCATCAGAGTGAATGTGAAGGTGTGTGTGTGTGTGCTTACTTGCCTGCTTGCTTACGTGCCTGTCTGACGCTTGGCTGTATGTTTGAACATGTCTATTGGTACCCTTCCCCAGATCTGTGCCTCGACACAATCCTGTCTCTGAACTCTATGGACAATTCCGTCAACCTCATGGCTTGGTTTTGACATCTGTGAGACCTTATATAGACAGGTGTGTGTCTTTCCAAATCATGTCCAATCAATTGAATTTACCACAGGTGGACTCCAATCAAGTTGTAGAAACATCTCAAGGAAGATCAATGGGAACAGGATGCACCTGAGCTCAATTTCAAGTCTCATAGCAAAGGGTCTGAATACTTATGTAAATACATTTGGTATCGTTTTTTTATTTTTAATACATTTGCAAACATTTCTACAAACCTGTTTTCGCTTTTGTCATTATGGGCTAATGTTTATTTAATCCATTTTAGAATAAGGCTGTAATGTAACAAAGTCTGGAAGAATTCAAGGCTTCTGGATAATACCCCGAATGCACTGTATGGGGGGAAGAGAGAGAGAGAGAGAGAGAGAGAGAGAGAGAGAGAACGAGAGAGAGAGAGAGAGAACGAGAGAGAGAGAGAGAGAACGAGAGTATGAGAGAGAGAGACACAGAGACAGAGAGAGAACGAGAGAGAGAGAGAGAGAACGAGAGTATGAGAGAGAACGAGAGAGAGAGAGAGAGCGAGAGAGAACGAGAGTATGAGAGAGAGAGAGAGAGAGAGAGAGAGAGAGAGAGAGAGAGAACGAGAGAGAGAGAAAGAGAGAGAAAGAGAGGGAGAAAGAGAGAGAGGCAGAAACCCCAATTTGCATCTTATCCTGCAGTCTTACCAACTTGACTTCTTCAAGCACAGAGTTGTGTGTGAATGTGTCAACATTTTACTCAACGATTCAACCATTAGGAACATGTTCTAAGTGGTGAAAAATGGCCCACTACATGTCACTGAGTGGCAATTCTACTGAGCACTGAAACACTACGCAGGTTCTATGAACACCAGCCATTTGTGTTTGTGGGTTTGCCGTGTTATTGTGTGCGTATGTGGGGAGTGGGTGTATGACTGTATAACAGGTATATCGTGTTTCTATTCCACTCTGGCAACACATTCTCACATTTACACCTTCAACCTCAAACCACAGTTAAAACCAGGCAGAATGCTTTGGCCCGTTAAAATGAATCCTCTGAGCCTGATGTACAAAGAGCTGCTCATGGATATAGAAAGATAACACTAGCTAGCACCACCACCAAGTCAAACCATTTGAAATACGCTATTCAATATTGCTCTTCACAGATCTCACTTTCTGGTCATTTCTACTGTGTTTACCAGGAAGGTGAAACAGGTGAAACTCTGTCTACTGTGTTGTTTTACGAACAGCAGGGTCATTCTTACAACTGTGGTTATTAGAGTTGTGAGGAGAGATGAGAAAGTGTGTGACTGGCAGAGGCAGAGAGAGAAACAAAGAGAGAAACAGAGAGAGAAACAGAGAGAGAAACAGAGAGAGAAACAGAGAGAGAGAGAAACAGAGAGAGAAACAGAGAGAGAGAGAAACGGAGAGAGAGAGAAACAGAGAGAGAGAGAAACAGAGAGAGAGAGAGACAGAGAGAGAGAAACAGAGAGAGAGAGAGACAGAGAGAGAGAAACAGAGAGAGAAACAGAGAGAGAGAGAAACAGAGAGAGAGAAACAGAGAGAGAGAGAAACAGAGAGAGAGAGAAACAGAGAGAGAGAAACAGAGAGAGACAGAGAGAGAGGGACAGAAACAGAGAGATACAGAAACAGAGAGAGAGAGAAACAGAGAGAGAAACAGAGAGAGAGACAGAGAGAGAGAGAAACCGAGAGAGAGAGACAGAAACAGAGAGAGAAACAGAGAGAGAGAGAAACAGAGAGAGAAACAGAGAGAGAGAAACAGAGAGAGAGAAACAGAGAGAGCAACAGAGAGAGCAACAGAGAGAGAGAGAAACAGAGAGAGAGAGAAACAGAGAGAGAGAGAAACAGAGAGAGAGAGAAACAGAGAGAGAGAGAAACAGAGAGAGAAACAACTTCCACAAAGCTGTGAACGATCTGAGAGACAAGGCAAGAAGGGCATTCTATGCCATCAAAAGGAACATAAATTTCAACATACCAATTAGGATTTGGCTAAAAATACTTGAATCAGTCATAGAGCCCATTGCCCTTTATGGTTGTGAGGTCTGGGGTCCGCTCACCAACCAAGACTTTACAAAATGGGACAAACACCAAATTGAGACTCTGCACGCAGAATTCTGCAAAAATATCCTCTGTGTACAACGTAGAACACCAAATAATGCATGCAGAGCAGAATTAGGCCGATACCCACTAATTATCAAAATCCAGAAAAGAGCTGTTAAATTCTATAACCACCTAAAAGGAAGCGATTCCCAAACCTTCCACAACAAAGCCATCACCTACAGAGAGATGAACCTGGAGAAGAGTCCCCTAAGCAAGCTGGTCCTGGGGCTCTGTTCACAAACACACCCTACAGAGCCCCATGACAGCAGCACAATTAGACCCAACCAAATCATGAGAAAACAAAAAGATAATTACTTGACACATTGGAAAGAATTAACAAAAAAACAGAGCAAACTAGAATGCTATTTGGCCCTACACAGAGAGTACACAGTGGCAGAATACCTGACCACTGTGACTGACCCAAAATTAAGGAAAGCTTTGACTATGTACAGACTCAGCGAGCATAGCCTTGCTATTGAGAAAGGCCGCCGTAGGCAGACATGGCTCTCAAGAGAAGACAGGCTATGTGCTCACTGCCCACAACATGAGGTGGAAACTGAGCTGCACTTCCTAACCTCCTGCCCAATGTATGACCATATTAGAGAGACATATTTCCCTCAGATTACACAGATCCACAAAGAATTCGAAAACAAATCCAATTTTGAAAAACTCCCATATCTACTGGGTGAAATTCCACAGTGTGCCATCAGAGCAGCAAGATTTGTGACCTGTTGCCACGAGAAAAGGGCAACCAGTGAGGAACAAACACCATTGTAAATACAACCCATATCTATGCTTATTTATTTTATCTTGTGTCCTTTACCATTTGTACATTGTAAAAACACTGTATATATATATATAATATGACATTTGTAATGTCTTTATTGTTTTGAAACTTCTGTATGTGTGATGTTTACTGTTAATTTTTATTGTTTACCTTATTTGCTTTGGCAATGTTAACACATGTTTCCCATGCCAATAAAGCCCCTTAAATTGAATTAAATTGAAATTGAATTGAAACAGAGAGAGAGAAACAGAGAGCAACAGAGAGAGAAACAGAGAGAGAGAAACACAGAGAGAGAGAGAGAGACAGAAACAGAGAGAGAAACAGAGAGAGAGAGAAACAGAGACAGAGAGAGAAACAGAGAGAGAGAGAGAGTGAAACAGAGAGAGAGAGAGAGAAACAGAAACAGAGAGAGAAACAGAAACAGAGAGAGAGAGAGAGAGAAACAGAGAGAGAGAGTAACAGAGAGAGAGAGAAACAGAGAGAGAGAAAAAAAGAGAAAAACAGAGAGAGAGAGAGAGAGAGAGAGAGAGACAGAGAGCAATAGAAGTGTAGAGGTCAGAGGTTATACAGTATGTCACCTGACTCCCTCATTGAGGATGTAGAGGTCATTCTCTCCCAGGTCTTTCCTCTGGAACACAGCTATCACAGCATTGTGGATGCTGCAGGAACACACACACACACACACACACACACACACACACACACACACACACACACACACACACACACACACACACACACACACACACACACACACACAACGGGAGACAGTGTTAGAGTACAGCAGGGGAGAAAGCAGCTGCAGCAAACAAACAAACAATAGAGAGATGATCAGAACGTACAGTCCAATTATCACTCACACAGTAGTTTCACATACCCACAGCCATCCATCCATTCATCCATCCATCCATCCACACAGTCATCCATCCATTCACACAGCCATCCATCATCCATCTAGCCATCCATCCATCCACCCAGCCATCTATCCATCCACACAGCCATCCATCATCCATCTAGCCATCCATCCATAAACACAGCCATCCATCCATCCATCCATCCATCCACACAGCCATCCATCCATAAACACAGCCATCCATCCATCCATCCATCCACACAGCCATCCATCTATCCATCCACACAGCCATCCATCATCCACATAGCCATCCATCCATCCATCCATCTACATTGCCATCCATCCATCCATCCATCTCTCCATCCATCTATCTACATAGCCTTCCATCCATCCATCCATCCATCTACATAGCCTCTACATGTACTGTAAGAGTGCTGTAAGCGTGCTGTAAGCGTGCTGTAAACGTGCTGTAAATGTACTGTAAGAGTGCTGTAAGCGTGCTGTAAACGTTCTGTAAACGTGCTGTAAATGTGCTGTAAATGTACTGTAAGAGTGCTGTAAGCGTGCTGTAAACGTGCTGTAAACGTGCTGTAAATGTACTGTAAGAGTGCTGTAAGCGTGCTGTAAACGTGCTGTAAACGTGCTGTAAACGTGCTGTAAATGTACTGTAAGAGTGCTGTAAGCGTGCTGTAAACGTGCTGTAAATGTACTGTAAGAGTGCTGTAAACGTGCTGTAAACGTGCTGTAAATGTACTGTAAGAGTGCTGTAAGCGTGCTGTAAACGTGCTGTAAATGTGCTGTAAACGTGCTGTAAACGTGCTGTAAATGTACTGTAAGAGTGCTGTAAGCGTGCTGTGAACGTGCTGTAAACGTGCTGTAAATGTACTGTAAGAGTGCTGTAAGCGTGCTGTAAACGTTCTGTAAACGTGCTGTAAACGTGCTGTAAATGTACTGTAAGAGTGCTGTAAGCGTGCTGTAAATGTACTGTAAGCGTGCTGTAAACGTGCTGTAAATGTACTGTAAGAGTGCTGTAAGCGTGTTGTAAACGTGCTGTAAATGTACTGTAAGAGTGCTGTAAGCGTGCTAGTATATCTGACGTGACAAGTAGAAGTCTTGTTAGTTATTCAGAGTTCTCTGCTCAGTTATATAGAGGTCATCACGTAGCACACTGATCCAGGTCTGCAACACAGTCTGTAAGTCACTGAGGAATGAATGACCTTTCTGATTTGGGAAGCGGCTTCATGAGACGAGGAATAGTAATGGCAGTAATGCTTATTCAGTGTGACATTCTCAAGGAAATCCCAGAGAGAGATGTGTAGATCCCAGAGTACAGGACAGGGACATAGACAGAGCTGTGTAGATCTCAGAGTACAGGAGTGGGACATAGACAGAGCTGTGTAGATCTTAGAGAACAGGGACATAGACAGAGCTGTGTAGATCCCAGAGTACAGGACAGGGACATAGACAGAGCTGTGTAGATCTCAGAGTACAGGACTGGGACATAGACAGAGCTGTGTAGATCTCAGAGTACAGGACAATGACATAGACAGAGCTGTGTAGATCTCAGAGTACAGGAGTGGGACATAGACAGAGCTGTGTAAATCTCAGAGGACAGGACAGGGACATAGACAGAGCTGTGTAGATCTCAGAGGACAGGACAGGGACATAGACAGAGATGTGTAGATCTCAGAGGACAGGGACATAGACAGAGCTGTGTAGATCTCAGAGGACAGGACAGGGACATAGACAGAGCTGTGTAGATCTCAGAGGACAGGACAGGGACTTAGACAGAGCTGTGTAGATCTCAGAGTACAGGACAGGGACATAGACAGAGCTGTGTAGATCTCAGAGGACAGGACAGGGACAGAGCTGTGTAGATCTCAGAGTACAGGACAGGGACAGAGCTGTGTAGATCTCAGAGGACAGGACAGGGACATAGATAGAGCTGTGTAGATCTCAGAGGACAGGACAGGGACATGGACAGAGCTGTGTAGATCTCAGAGGACAGGACAGAGATAGAGCTGTGTAGATCTCAGAGTACAGGACAGGGACAGAGCTGTGTAGATCTCAGAGGACAGGACAGAGACATAGACAGAGCTGTGTAGATCTCAGAGTACAGGACAGGTACAGAGCTGTGTAGATCTCAGAGGACAGGACAGGGACATAGACAGAGCTGTGTAGATCTCAGAGGACAGGACAGGGACATGGACAGAGCTGTGTAGATCTCAGAGGACAGGACAGAGATAGAGCTGTGTAGATCTCAGAGTACAGGACAGGGACAGAGCTGTGTAGATCTCAGAGGACAGGACAGAGACATAGACAGAGCTGTGTAGATCTCAGAGTACAGGACAGGTACAGAGCTGTGTAGATCTCAGAGGACAGGACAGGGACATAGACAGAGCTGTGTAGATCTCAGAGGACAGGACAGGGACATGGACAGAGCTGTGTAGATCTCAGAGGACAGGACAGAGATAGAGCTGTGTAGATCTCAGAGTACAGGACAGGGACAGAGCTGTGTAGATCTCAGAGGACAGGACAGAGACATAGACAGAGCTGTGTAGATCTCAGAGGACAGGACAGTAAGTTCAGTACCTCCTGTTCACTGAGCATGGTGACACACACACACACACACACACACACACACACACACACACACACACACACACACACACACACACACACACACACACACACACACACACACACAGTCTCGACTACAGTACCTGTTCCAGGTGGCGTTAGCCCCAGCTTTTCTCTGCTGTGTCCCTCTCTCCTCCAACGCTGCCTTGTCACTCTTCCCCAGGTCACTGAGGCTGGGGGAACTCATCAACTTCAACCTATGGAGAGTCCTCATGGTCAGAACACAACTCAAGACACACAGAGAGAGAGAGAGAGAGAGAGAGAGAGAGAGAGCTCAGTGCTCTCAGGCTCTCAGACTACAGGAAGAACTACGCTTACAGAGAGAGAGAGGAAGAGGAAGAGAGAGGGAGAGGAAGAGAGATAAGGCAGGGGGAAGAGAGAGAGAAAAGTTGCACGCAATAGAGAGAGAGAGAGAGAGAGAGAGAGAGAGAGAGAGAGAGAGAGAGAGGAGGCGTCCCTCCAGCAAGATGCAGTATACCACCACTCTCCTTACATCTCTCTCTCCTCCCTCTCCTCCTTTCTCGCTCTCTCTCTCTGCACTGCTCTTCAGGCAGGGAGGCAGTCTGTCTCTGATTGGCAGAGAGGCAGTCAGTCTCTGATGGGCAGGGAAGCAGTCTGTCTCTGATTGGCAGGGAAGCAGTCTGTCTCTGATTGGCAGGGAAGCAGTCTGTCTCTGATTGGCAGGGAAGCAGTCTGTCTCTGATTGGCAGGGAAGCAGTCTGTCTCTGATTGGCAGGGAAGCAGTCTGTCTCTGATTGGCAGGGAAGCAGTCTGTCTCTGATTGGCAGGGAGTTGCCGTGTGACCCTGCTGGTTATTATAGTGTTTTGTAGACAAACCAACTCCTCTCTCCTGCTGCTGTGCAGTGAATATCCCTCCTCTGTTTCTGTTCCTCTCTCTTTCTCATACATATAGACATGTTGAAATCACACACACACACACACACACACACACACACACACACACACACACACACACACACACACACACACACACACACACACTTCCTCTTTCCAATTAAAATCAGCTCTTTCACACACACACACACACACACACACACACACACACATTAAACACACACACACACACACACACACACACACACTTCCTCTTTCCAATTAAAACACACACACACACACACACACACACACACACACACACACACACACACACACACACACACACACACACACACACACCTGTCTACTGTCCTGTTCCTCTGTGTTGGGGTAACTGGACACATTAGCTAACTAGAGAGGACAGGAAACTCTCATTAACCTTTGTCTGTTCCCCCTCTCTCAAAGCACCTCTGTTAGAGGTCTCCTCCTCTCAAAGCACCTCTGTTAGAGGTCTCCTCCTCTCAAAGCACCTCTGTTAGAGGTCTCCTCCTCTCAAAGCACCTCTGTTAGAGGTCTCCTCCTCTCAAAGCACCTCTGTTAGAGGTCTCCTCCTCTCAAAGCACCTCTGTTAGAGGTCTCCTCCTCTCAAAGCACCTCTGTTAGAGGTCTCCACCTCACACCTCTGTTCCTCTGTTAGAGGTCTCCTCCTCTCAAAGCACCTCTGTTAGAGGTCTCCTCCTCTCACTGTCCTGTTCCTCTGTGTTAGAGGTCTCCTCCTCTCACTGTCCTGTTCCTCTGTGTTAGAGGTCTCCTCCTCTCACTGTCCTGTTCCTCTGTGTTAGAGGTCTCCTCCTCTCACTGTCCTGTTCCTCTGTGTTAGAGGTCTCCTCCTCTCACTGTCCTGTTCCTCTGTGTTAGAGGTCTCCTCCTCTCAAAGCACCTCTGTTAGAGGTCTCCTCCTCTCACTGTCCTGTTCCTCTGTGTTAGAGGTCTCCTCCTCTCAAAGCACCTCTGTTAGAGGTCTCCTCCTCTCAAAGCACTGTCTCCTCTGCACCTCTGTTAGAGGTCTCCTCCTCTCAAAGCACCTCTGTTAGAGGTCTCCTCCTCTCAAAGCACCTCTGTTAGAGGTCTCCTCCTCTCAAAGCACCTCTGTTAGAGGTCTCCTCCTCTCAAAGCACCTCTGTTAGAGGTCTCCTCCTCTCAGCACCTCTGTTAGAGGTCCTCCTCTCAAAGCACCTCTGTTAGAGGTCTCCTCCTCTCAAAGCACCTCTGCTAGAGGTCTCCTCCTCTCAAAGCACCTCTGTTAGAGGTCTCCACCTCTCACTGCCCTGTTCCTCTGTATTAGAGGTCTCCTCCTCTCACTGTCCTGTTCCTCTGTGTTAGAGGTCTCCTCCTCTCACTGTCCTGTTCCTCTGTGTTAGAGGTCTCCTCCTCTCACTGTCCTGTTCCTCTGTGTTAGAGGTCTCCTCCTCTCACTACCCTGTTCCTCTGTGTTAGAGGTCTCCTCCTCTCACTGCCCTGTTCCTCTGTTAGAGGTCTCCTCCTCTCACTGCCCTGTTCCTCTGTTAGAGGTCTCCTCCTCTCACTGTCCTGTTCCTCTGTGTTAGAGAGGTCTCCTCCTCTCACTGTCCTGTTCCTCTGTATTTGAGAGGTCTCCTCCTCTCACTGTCCTGTTCCTCTGTGTTAGAGGTCTCCTCCTCTCATTGCCCTGTTCCTCTGTGTTAGAGGTCTCCTCCTCTCACTGTCCTGTTCCTCTGTGTTAGAGGTCTCCTCCTCTCACTGCCCTGTTCCTCTGTGTTAGAGGTCTCCTCCTCTCACTGCCCTGTTCCTCTGTGTTAGAGGTCTCCTCCTCTCACTGCCCTGTTCCTCTGTGTTAGAGGTCTCCTCCTCTCACTGTCCTGTTCCTCTGTGTTAGAGGTCTCCTCCTCTCACTGCCCTGTTCCTCTGTGTTAGAGAGGTCTCCTCCTCTCACTGTCCTGTTCCTCTATGTTAGAGGTCTCCTCCTCTCACTGCCCTGTTCCTCTGTGTTAGAGGTCTCCTCCTCTCACTGTCCTGTTCCTCTGTGTTAGAGAGGTCTCCTCCTCTCACTGCCCTGTTCCTCTGTATTAGAGAGGTCTCCTCCTCTCACTACCCTGTTCCTCTGTATTAGAGAGGCCTCCTCCTCTCACTGCCCTGTTCCTCTGTGTTAGAGGTCTCCTCCTCTCACTGTCCTGTTCCTCTGTGTTAGAGGTCTCCTCCTCTCACTGCCCTGTTCCTCTGTTAGAGGTCTCCTCCTCTCACTGTCCTGTTCCTCTGTGTTAGAGAGGTCTCCTCCTCTCACTGCCCTGTTCCTCTGTATTAGAGAGGTCTCCTCCTCTCACTGTCCTGTTCCTCTGTTAGAGGTCTCCTCCTCTCACTGTCCTGTTCCTCTGTGTTAGAGAGGTCTCCTCCTCTCACTGTCCTGTTCCTCTGTGTTAGAGAGGTCTCCTCCTCTCACTGTCCTGTTCCTCTGTGTTAGAGAGGTCTCCTCCTCTCACTGCCCTGTTCCTCTGTGTTAGAGGTCTCCTCCTCTCACTGTCCTGTTCCTCTGTATTAGAGGTCTCCTCCTCTCACTGTCCTGTTCCTCTGTGTTAGAGGTCTCCTCCTCTCACTGCCCTGTTCCTCTGTGTTAGAGAGGTCTCCTCCTCTCACTGTCCTGTTCCTCTGTGTTAGAGAGGTCTCCTCCTCTCACTACCCTGTTCCTCTGTTAGAGGTCTCCACCTCTCACTGCCCTGTTCCTCTGTGTTAGAGAGGTCTCCTCCTCTCACTACCCTGTTCCTCTGTGTTAGAGGTCTCCTCCTCTCACTGTCCTGTTCCTCTGTGTTAGAGGTCTCCTCCTCTCACTGTCCTGTTCCTCTGTGTTAGAGGTCTCCTCCTCTCACTGCCCTGTTCCTCTGTGTTAGAGGTCTCCTCCTCTCACTGTCCTGTTCCTCTGTGTTAGAGGTCTCCTCCTCTCACTGCCCTGTTCCTCTGTGTTAGAGGTCTCCTCCTCTCACTGTCCTGTTCCTCTGTGTTAGAGGTCTCCTCCTCTCACTGTCCTGTTCCTCTGTGTTAGAGGTCTCCTCCTCTCACTGTCCTGTTCCTCTGTATTAGAGGTCTCCTCCTCTCACTGTCCTGTTCCTCTGTATTAGAGGTCTCCTCCTCTCACTACCCTGTTCCTCTGTTAGAGGTCTCCACCTCTCACTGCCCTGTTCCTCTGTGTTAGAGAGGTCTCCTCCTCTCACTACCCTGTTCCTCTGTTAGAGGTCTCCTCCTCTCACTGTCCTGTTCCTCTGTGTTAGAGGTCTCCTCCTCTCACTGTCCTGTTCCTCTGTGTTAGAGAGGTCTCCTCCTCTCACTGTCCTGTTCCTCTGTGTTAGAGGTCTCCTCCTCTCACTGTCCTGTTCCTCTGTGTTAGAGAGGTCTCCTCCTCTCACTGTCCTGTTCCTCTGTGTTAGAGGTCTCCTCCTCTCACTGCCCTGTTCCTCTGTGTTAGAGGTCTCCTCCTCTCACTGTCCTGTTCCTCTGTGTTTTAGAGGTCTCCTCCTCTCACTGTCCTGTTCCTCTGTGTTAGAGGTCTCCTCCTCTCACTGCCCTGTTCCTCTGTGTTAGAGGTCTCCTCCTCTCACTGTCCTGTTCCTCTGTGTTAGAGGTCTCCTCCTCTCACTGCCCTGTTCCTCTGTGTTAGAGGTCTCCTCCTCTCACTGTCCTGTTCCTCTGTGTTAGAGGTCTCCTCCTCTCACTACCCTGTTCCTCTGTGTTAGAGGTCTCCTCCTCACTGCCCTGTTCCTCTGTGTTAGAGAGGTCTCCTCCTCTCACTGTCCTGTTCCTCTGTGTTAGAGAGGTCTCCTCCTCTCACTGTCCTGTTCCTCTGTGTTAGAGGTCTCCTCCTCTCACTGTCCTGTTCCTCTGTGTTAGAGGTCTCCTCCTCTCACTGTCCTGTTCCTCTGTGTTAGAGGTCTCCTCCTCTCACTGCCCTGTTCCTCTGTATTAGAGGTCTCCTCCTCTCACTGTCCTGTTCCTCTGTGTTAGAGGTCTCCTCCTCTCACTGCCCTGTTCCTCTGTGTTAGAGGTCTCCTCCTCTCACTGTCCTGTTCCTCTGTGTTAGAGGTCTCCTCCTCTCACTGCCCTGTTCCTCTGTGTTAGAGGTCTCCTCCTCTCACTGTCCTGTTCCTCTGTGTTAGAGGTCTCCTCCTCTCACTGTCCTGTTCCTCTGTGTTAGAGAGGTCTCCTCCTCTCACTGCCCTGTTCCTCTGTTAGAGAGGTCTCCTCCTCTCACTGTCCTGTTCCTCTGTGTTAGAGGTCTCCTCCTCTCACTGCCCTGTTCCTCTGTGTTAGAGGTCTCCTCCTCTCACTGCCCTGTTCCTCTGTGTTAGAGAGGTCTCCTCCTCTCACTGTCCTGTTCCTCTGTGTTAGAGGTCTCCTCCTCTCACTGTCCTGTTCCTCTGTGTTAGAGGTCTCCTCCTCTCACTGTCCTGTTCCTCTGTGTTAGAGAGGTCTCCTCCTCTCACTGTCCTGTTCCTCTGTGTTAGAGGTCTCCTCCTCTCACTGTCCTGTTCCTCTGTGTTAGAGGTCTCCTCCTCTCACTGTCCTGTTCCTCTGTGTTAGAGGTCTCCTCCTCTCACTGTCCTGTTCCTCTGTGTTAGAGGTCTCCTCCTCTCACTGTCCTGTTCCTCTGTGTTAGAGGTCTCCTCCTCTCACTGCCCTGTTCCTCTGTATTAGAGGTCTCCTCCTCTCACTGTCCTGTTCCTCTGTGTTAGAGGTCTCCTCCTCTCACTGCCCTGTTCCTCTGTGTTAGAGAGGTCTCCTCCTCTCACTGCCCTGACAGGCAGGAACAATGGCGACAACCACAAATGGCAAGACTTCACAGCCCAGAGTGGGATGACTGTACACTACTGACCAACTACTGAGTGACTGACTGTACACTACTGTCCAACTACGGAGTGACTGACTGTACACTACTGACCAACTACTGAGTGACTGACTGTACACTACTGACCAACTACTGAGTGACTGACTGTACACTACTGTCCAACTACTGAGTGACTGACTGTACACTACTGACCAACTACTGAGTGACTGACTGTACACTACTGACCAACTACTGAGTGACTGACTGTACACTACTGACCAACTACTGAGTGACTGACTGTACACTACTGACCAACTACTGAGTGACTGACTGTACACTACTGACCAACTACTGAGTGACTGACTGTACACTACTGACCAACTACGGAGTGACTGACTGTACACTACTGACCAACTACGGAGTGACTGACTGTACACTACTGACCAACTACTGAGTGACTGACTGTACACTACTGACCAACTACGGAGTGACTGACTGTACACTACTGACCAACTACGGAGTGACTGACTGTACACTACTGACCAACTACGGAGTGACTGACTGTACACTACTGACCAACTACTGAGTGACTGACTGTACACTACTGACCAACTACTGAGTGACTGACTGTACACTACTGACCAACTACTGAGTGACTGACTGACTACTGACCAACTACTGAGTGACTGACTGTACACTACTGACCTACGGAGTGACTGACTGTACACTACTGGACCAACTACGGAGTGACTGACTGTACACTACTGACCAACTACTGAGTGACTGACTGTACACTACTGACCAACTACGGAGTGACTGACTACTGTACACTACTGACCAACTACGGAGTGACTGACTGTACACTACTGACGGAGTGACTGACTGTACACTACTGACCAACTACGGAGTGACTGACTAACACAAGTTGATACTCATACTGTGAATGAACTGGTGTCACGGAGATTTAAAGTCACTCAAAAGCCTACAGTCATAAACCCATCAATCAATAGACCACAAGACTGTGTAAATCTAACAGGAACTACTAGAACATAATCACTAGAAACAGCACTTACTCCAGTAAATAGATTGGTACATAGTATCCCCACTCCATGATGCAGCATTGATGTAGGACAGAGGTGAAGACAAACTACAGCCATCCAGACAGGACAGGGTTAAGTTTCACACTCCTCCCTCCCCCCCCTCCTCTCCCCTCCTCTCACCTCCTTCTCTCTCCCCTCCTCCCCTCCTCTAACCTCATTCTCTCTCCCCCTCCTCCTCTCTATCCCCTCTCTCTCCTCTCCTCTCTCCCCTCCTCCCTCCCCTCTCTCCCCTCCCCCTCCCCCTCCTCCCCTCCTCCTCCTCTCCCCCCCTTCCCCCCCTCCTCCCCTCCTCTCCTCCTCTAACCTCATTCTCTCCCCCTCCTCCTCTCTATCCCCCTCTCTCCCCTCTCCTCCTCCTCTCTCCCCTCCCCTCCTCTCTCCCCTCCTCCTCTCCCCTCCTCCTCTCCCCTCCCCTCCAGACTGCACCAGCCAAACTAAGCCCTGTGAGGGCCAGTGAGTACCAGCTAACGATATACAAAGGATCTATTCAGCCCAGCCTGACGAAAGGGGAACGTTTTAAAGGTGACAAGCATATTTACTCTCCCTCTGTGTTCAGGAGAAGAGAGAGAGTGTGTGTGTGTGTGTGTGTGTGTGTGTGTGTGTGTGTGTGTGTGTGTGTGTGTGTGTGTGTGTGTGTGTGTGTGTGTGTGTGTGTGTGTGTGTGTGTGTGTGTGTGTGTGCGTGTGTCTGTGTGCGTGTGTCTGTGTGCATGTGTCTGTGTGTCTGTGTGTGTCTGTGTGTGTGTGTGTGTGTCTGTGTGTTTGTTTGCCTGCATGCGGGCTAGATGCTAAGCATGCTGGGAGCTCTTTGAGGGTGCTCAGGGCTTTTTCCATTGGCCCTCCTCTCCTCCTCACCAGGGTCCCGTTCACCAACAGGATATGTTCTCAAACAGGAAATTAAAACGAGTGTCCTTACATAGAAGTAGAGGTTAAAGTGTAGCTACAGCTGCTTCTCTCACCCTGCACTGTTTATGACAACACTACAAGGCTATTTTTATTCTATAGAACTGACCCTGCATCTGTGAAACCTGTAGCATGTGGATACATTATTAACAAAACGTCAGGTAGCCTGCTACCTCCTGTCAAAAAAAAAGTCTAAATACTATCTCCTGTTTTGTACACGAGAGACGCAACCCATCTGGGCCGGTGTCGCCAGGACTCAGTTCTCCTCGGACCAGAACAGTCTCGAGTTTCAGACGGTCCAACATTCCTGCGTTTCCCACCGTCTGTATGACTCTGAGGAGATCATTAATAACCTCTTGAAGCTAGGGGGCACTATTTTTATGTTTGGAAAAATAACATTCCCAAAGTAAACGGCCTATTTCTCAGGACCAGATGCTAGAATATGCATATAATTGACAGGTTAGGATAGAAAACACTCTAAAGTTTCCAAAACTGTCAAAATATTGTCTGTGAGTATAACAGAAATCCTGAGATAAATCAAACCAGGAAGTGGCTTCTATTTTGAAAACTCCATGTTCCATAGCCTCCCATTGCTCCATTTAAAGGGATATCAACCAGATTAATTTTCCTATAGCTTCCTCAAGGTGTCAACAGTCTTCAGACATAGTTTCAGGCTTTTATTTTGAAAAATGAGCCAGAACGATAACATTGCGTCAATTGGTCATATGAGTTTTGCTCGAGCAAAAGAGTTTGGATAGGTATTGCTTTTCCCTCTCCTACTGTGAAAGACATTTGCGGTTGATATTTTATCAATTATATGTTTTTTTAACAACCTGAGGATTGATTATAAAAAACGTTTGACATGTTTCTGTGGACATTATTGATATTATTTGGAATTTGTCTCGGTTGTCGTGAGTTTTCTGTGGACTTCTGAACATAATGCGCCAAACAAACGGAGGTATTTTGGATATAAAAATAATCTTTATGGAACAAAAGGAACATTTGTTGTGTAACTGGGAGTCTCGTGAGTGAAAACATCCGAAGATCATCAAAGGTAAATTATTAATTTGATTGCTTTTCTGAATTTCGTGACCAAGCTACCTGATGCTAAGTGTACTTAATGTTTTGTCATGCGATCGATAAACTTACACAAACGCTTGGATTGCTTTCGCTGTAAAGCATCATTTCAAAATCTGAGACGACAGGTGGATTAACAAAACGCTAAGCTTTTTGTTTTGCAATATTGCACTTGTGATTTCATGAATATGAATATTTTTAGTAATATTATTTGACTGAGGCACTATGCTATTCAGCGGTTGCTGATGACAATTATCCCCTTAAGGGATGGGTAGCGTCATGAATTAACATTACCAACCTCAGCCTCCAAGACACACACACACACACACACAGACACCATGACGCTTCCGTCCCTCCCGCTGTCCTGGACGAGCGCCTGGAATGTGGTCTCATTTGAAATGTAATCAGGGAGACTTGTGTTTACGTCTTGGACTCTGACGGCGATTACAGATCATTTATCTTACTAATCGATGTATTTGTGTTGAATACGAGCCCTGTCCTGGACGAGCCCCTGGCTGTAGACCAACATCACCCATTAACCTGGTTAAGAATGTCTGTTTCTCTATGATGTCACTACTCCAACTCTTTGAACCACACGCACACACACACACACACACACACACACACACACACACACACACACACACACACACACACACACACACACACACACACACACACACACACACACACACACACACACACACACACACACACACACACACACACCTCAGTTGTTATGTTTAATATAAAGGCAGTTGAGAAGCTGACGAAGTATCCCTGACTCAACACATTCTCTGTAATGTGATTTAGTGGTGCTGGGTAAAACCTCACTGCTGTCTACACACCAGCTATACAGGGACACACCTGACATAGTTACAGGCCCTTCAGCCTTCAAACATTACCATCTGACATTTATGAAGTTCTTATTTGTCCCGGAAACTTCCCTTGGAGAGAGGGAAGGAGAAAGATAGGGCGAGAGTA
>NW_027016869.1:275000-318348 GCF_036934945.1 Oncorhynchus masou masou
ATTGGGAGATAGGCCATGGTGATATCATTTTAATGTAGGCCTTATTGGGGAGATAGGCCATGTTGATATCATTGTAATGTAGGCCTTATTGGGGAGATAGGCCATGTTGATATCATTTTAATGTAGGGAGATAGGCCATGGTGATATCATTGTAATGTAGGCCTTCTGGGGAGATAGGCCATGTTGATATCATTTTAATGTAGGCCTTATTGGGGAGATAGGCCATGGTGATATCATTTTAATGTAAGCCTTATTGGGGAGATAGGCCATGTTGATATCATTGTAATGTAGGCCTTATTGGGGAGATAGGCCATGTTGATATCATTTTAATATAGGCCTTATTGGGGAGATAGGCCATGTTGATATCATTTTAATGTAGGGAGATAGGCCATGGTGATATCATTGTAATGTAGGCCTTATTGGGGAGATAGGCCATGTTGATATCATTGTAATGTAGGCCTTATTGGGGAGATAGGCCATGTTGATATCATTTTAATGTAGGCCTTCTGGGGAGATAGGCGATGTTGATATCATTGTAATGTAGGCCTTATTGGGGAGATAGGCCATGGTGATATCATTTTAATGTAGGCCTTATTGGGGAGATAGGCCATGTTGATATCATTGTAATGTAGGCCTTATTGGGGAGATAGGCCATGTTGATATCATTGTAATGTAGGCCTTATTGGGGAGATAGGCCATGGTGATATCATTGTAATGTAGGCCTTATTGGGGAGATAGGCCATGTTGATATCATTGTAATGTAGGCCTTATTGGGGAGATAGGCCATGGTGATATCATTGTAATGTAGGCCTTATTGGGGAGATAGGCCATGTTGATATCATTTTAATGTAGGGAGATAGGCCATGGTGATATCATTGTAATGTAGGCCTTCTGGGGAGATAGGCCATGTTGATATCATTTTAATGTAGGCCTTATTGGGGAGATAGGCCATGTTGATATCATTTTAATGTAGGGAGATAGGCCATGGTGATATCATTGTAATGTAGGCCTTATTGGGGAGATAGGCCATGTTGATATCATTTTAATGTAGGCCTTATTGGGGAGATAGGCGATGTTGATATCATTGTAATGTAGGCCTTATTGGGGAGATAGGCCATGGTGATATCATTTTAATGTAGGCCTTATTGGGGAGATAGGCCATGTTGATATCATTGTAATGTAGGCCTTATTGGGGAGATAGGCCATGTTGATATCATTTTAATGTAGGGAGATAGGCCATGGTGATATCATTGTAATGTAGGCCTTCTGGGGAGATAGGCCATGTTGATATCATTTTAATGTAGGCCTTATTGGGGAGATAGGCCATGGTGATATCATTTTAATGTAAGCCTTATTGGGGAGATAGGCCATGTTGATATCATTGTAATGTAGGCCTTATTGGGGAGATAGGCCATGTTGATATCATTTTAATATAGGCCTTATTGGGGAGATAGGCCATGTTGATATCATTTTAATGTAGGGAGATAGGCCATGGTGATATCATTGTAATGTAGGCCTTATTGGGGAGATAGGCCATGTTGATATCATTGTAATGTAGGCCTTATTGGGGAGATAGGCCATGTTGATATCATTTTAATGTAGGCCTTCTGGGGAGATAGGCGATGTTGATATCATTGTAATGTAGGCCTTATTGGGGAGATAGGCCATGGTGATATCATTTTAATGTAGGCCTTATTGGGGAGATAGGCCATGTTGATATCATTGTAATGTAGGCCTTATTGGGGAGATAGGCCATGTTGATATCATTGTAATGTAGGCCTTATTGGGGAGATAGGCCATGGTGATATCATTGTAATGTAGGCCTTATTGGGGAGATAGGCCATGTTGATATCATTGTAATGTAGGCCTTATTGGGGAGATAGGCCATGGTGATATCATTGTAATGTAGGCCTTATTGGGGAGATAGGCCATGTTGATATCATTTTAATGGGTGTCTGTAGACACGGAAGGAGTCACTGGACAGTTTTAAAATTGCCGCAAACACACAGTCAGCAGCCTCTAGTTGCCTAGTTGAGCCGACTGGAAGCTTCGGTAGTTCAGTTCACGTCTCAGTCCTGTGGAGGGCGGAGTTAGCCGTTTGACTCTGGGGAACCAATCAGGAGGAGGCAGGAGAACGTAACGAACAAAGCACTGTTTATGATTCCTCTCGTTCTCAAAGAGGCCGGCGCGATGACAACTCAGTCCGTTCAACAATATAAGCGTTCTGAGCTTTGATCAACGCTGGGAGCAATATTTACATGTTAACCTGTAATGGATGTTTTCTTTATTAGGAACAAAATATATATTTCTTTAATAAAAAATCTCCTTAGAAGAAATTCCAGAGATCCGGACCTCAGTGTCCTCATATGTAGTTACGACACTGACCCCACCCTCCCCTACTGGAACACTGGTGAGTCTAAACGGTCTGTGTCTGTGTCTGTGTGTGTGTGTGTCTGTGTCTGTGTGTGTGTGTGTGTGTGTGTGTGTGTGTGTGTGTGTGTGTGTGTGTGTGTCTGTATGTGTCTGTATGTGTGTGTGTCTGTATGTGTCTGTGTCTGTGTCTGTATGTGTGTGTGTCTGTATGTGTCTGTGTCTGTGTGTGCGTGTGTCTGTGTCTGTGTGTGTGTGTGTCTGTGTGTCTGTATGTGTGTGTGTGTGTGTGTGTCTGTATGTGTCTGTGTCTGTGTGTGCGTGTGTCTGTGTCTGTGTGTGTGTGTGTGTGTGTGTCTGTGTGTCTGTGTGTCTGTGTGTCTGTATGTGTGTGTGTGTGTCTGTGTCTGTGTGTGTCTGTGTGTGTGTGTGTGTGTGTGTGTGTGTGTGTGTGTGTGTGTGTGTGTGTGTGTGTGTGTGTGTGTGTGTGTGTGTGTGTGTGTGTGTGTGTGTGTGTGTGTGTGTGTGTGTCTCTGTGTGTGTGTGTGTGTGTGTGTGTGTATGTGTGTGTGTGTGTGTGTGTGTGCACGGAGAGAGGGGCAGTGACTTGTGGTCTCTCACCTCCTAAAGGAATGGGTGCGTTCTTCCATCCGAGGTGAGGGGTCAAAGGTGAGGGGTGGGGGTCAGAGACTGAACTTGACCTAGGGACCGGTGTCCAGCCAGCATCTTTCACAAACAACAAGAAAGCACACCAGTCACAGTTCAGAACATGCTCTATCCATAGAGATGGTTAGAGGACTCAACTTGGATATAACCTGTTTTAACACGGACAGTTCAGAACATGCTCTATCCATAGAGATGGTTAGAGGACTCAACTTGGATATAACCTGTTTTAACACGGACAGTTCAGAACATGCTCTATCCATAGAGATGGTTAGAGGACTCAACTTGGATATAACCTGTTTTAACACGGACAGTTCAGAACATGCTCTATCCATAGAGATGGTTAGAGGACTCAACTTGGATATAACCTGTTTTAACACGGACAGTTCAGAACATGCTCTATCCATAGAGTCGGTTAGAGGACTCAACTTGGATATAACCTGTTTTAACACGGACAGTTCAGAACATGCTCTATCCATAGAGATGGTTAGAGGACTCAACTTGGATATAACCTGTTTTAACACGGACAGTTCAGAACATGCTCTATCCATAGAGATGGTTAGAGGACTCAACTTGGATATAACCTGTTTTAACACGGACAGTTCAGAACATGCTCTATCCATAGAGATGGTTAGAGGACTCAACTTGGATATAACCTGTTTTAACACGGACAGTTCAGAACATGCTCTATCCATAGAGATGGTTAGAGGACTCAACTTGGATATAACCTGTTTTAACACGGACAGTTCAGAACATGCTCTATCCATAGAGTTGGTTAGAGGACTCAACTTGGATATAACCTGTTCTAACACGGACAGTTCAGAACATGCTCTATCCATAGAGATGGTAAGAGGACTCAACTTGGATATAACCTGTTTTAACACGGACAGTTCAGAACATGCTCTATCCATAGAGTCGGTTAGAGGACTCAACTTGGATATAACCTGTTTTAACACGGACAGTTCAGAACATGCTCTATCCATAGAGATGGTTAGAGGACTCAACTTGGATATAACCTGTTTTAACACAGACATTGTCACTGAGCGCTTACACCATTGTAAAGTAGTCAACTGGGTGGGGATTCCTATGGTTTGGGAGCGATCAGCCAATTATTAGAGCATTCAAATTGGGTGTTATGGTTTATAAATGGCTTCAAGCTATATCACCTCCATCTAGTGGCCAGAATAAATGAATGACACTCAGGATTTGGTTAATTTGGTATTTGGTAAATCAACAATATTAGCTTTTCACTTTTTTCAAACACAAATGAAGAAGAAAATGTACAACTTTAAAATGGAGATGGCCCATGCTGTCAGATGCCATAAGGGAACAGACACGAAGTTGAGATGTCTTTCCATCTCTATGGTTCTCTCAGTCTCCAATGCATTTCTTTACATCAACTCTTATTGCAATCCAAAATGATTCTGTTTTTTCACGCATTGTATTAAACCTTTCCTATTAATGCCTTCCCATAGTCGCCTCATCTCAACTCCGATTCATACACTTCACACTTGTATTTATATATGACTTCATACAACAATAACCCACAGGGGCAAACATGTACCAAGGCCTCTTCCCCTGTTGCACTACCATTCACCCAGCACTGCAAGAGGAAAACAAACTACCACATCACAGTAGGGAACTGACAGTTGGTTAGCGTGTGACGCTCTCAGAGATCCAACAGTTGGTAGCGTGTGACGCTCTCAGAGATCCAACAGTCGGTTAGCGTGCGACGCTCTCAGAGATCCAACAGTTGGTAGCGTGTGACGCTCTCAGAGATCCAACAGTCGGTTAGCGTGTGACGCTCTCAGAGATCCAACAGTTGGTAGCGTGTGACGCTCTCAGAGGTCCAACAGTCGGTTAGCGTGTGACGCTCTCAGAGATCCAACAGTCGGTTAGCGTGTGACGCTCTCAGAGATCCAACAGTCGGTTAGCGTGTGACGCTCTCAGAGATCCAACAGTCGGTTAGCGTGTGACGCTCTCAGAGATCCAACAGTCGGTTAGCGTGTGACGCTCTCAGAGATCCAACAGTCGGTTAGCGTGTGACGCTTTCAGAGATCCAACAGTTGGTAGCGTGTGACGCTCTCAGAGATCCAACAGTTGGTAGCGTGCGACGCTCTCAGAGATCCAACAGTTGGTTAGCGTGCAACGCTCTCAGAGATCCAACAGTTGGTTAGCGTGCAACGTTCTCAGAGATCCAACAGTTGGTTAGCGTGCGACGCTCTCAGAGATCCAACAGTTGGTTAGCGTGCGACGCTCTCAGAGATCCAACAGTTGGTTAGCGTGCGACGCTCTCAGATATCCAACAGTTGGTTAGCGTGCGACGCTCTCAGAGATCCAACAGTTGGTTAGCGTGCGACGCTCTCAGAGATCCAACAGTTGGTTAGCGTGCGACGCTCTCAGAGATCCAACAGTTGGTTAGCGTGCGACGTTCTCAGAGATCCAACAGTTGGTTAGCGTGCGACGCTCTCAGAGATCCAACAGTTGGTTAGCGTGCAACGCTCTCAGAGATCCAACAGTTGGTTAGCGTGCAACGCTCTCAGAGATCCAACAGTTGGTTAGCGTGCGACGCTCTCAGAGATCCAACAGTTGGTTAGCGTGCGACGCTCTCAGATATCCAACAGTTGGTTAGCGTGCGACGCTCTCAGAGATCCAACAGTTGGTTAGCGTGCGACGCTCTCAGAGATCCAACAGTTGGTTAGCGTGCGACGCTCTCAGAGATCCAACAGTTGGTTAGCGTGCGACGCTCTCAGAGATCCAACAGTTGTTTAGCGTGCGACGCTCTCAGAGATCCAACAGTTGTTTAGCGTGCGACGCTCTCAGAGATCCAACAGTTGGTTAGCGTGCGACGCTCTCAGAGATCCAACAGTTGGTTAGCGTGCAACGCTCTCAGAGATCCAACAGTTGGTTAGCGTGCGACGCTCTCAGAGATCCAACAGTTGGTTAGCGTGCGACGCTCTCAGAGATCCAACAGTTGGTTAGCATGCAACGCTCTCAGAGATCCAACAGTTGGTTAGCGTGCGACGCTCTCAGAGATCCAACAGTTGTTTAGCGTGCGACGCTCTCAGAGATCCAACAGTTGTTTAGCGTGCGACGCTCTCAGAGATCCAACAGTTGGTTAGCGTGCGACGCTCTCAGAGATCCAACAGTTGGTTAGCATGCGACGCTCTCAGAGATCCAACAGTTGGTTAGCGTGCGACGCTCTCAGAGATCCAACAGTTGGTTAGCGTGCGACGCTCTCAGAGATCCAACAGTTGTTTAGCGTGCGACGCTCTCAGAGATCCAACAGTTGTTTAGCGTGCGACGCTCTCAGAGATCCAACAGTTGGTTAGCGTGCGATGCTCTCAGAGATCCAACAGTTGGTTAGCATGCAACGCTCTCAGAGATCCAACAGTTGGTTAGCGTGCGACGCTCTCAGAGATCCAACAGTTGGTTAGCGTGCGACGCTCTCAGAGATCCAACAGTTGGTTAGCATGCAACGCTCTCAGAGATCCAACAGTTGGTTAGCGTGCGACGCTCTCAGAGATCCAACAGTTGTTTAGCGTGCGACGCTCTCAGAGATCCAACAGTTGTTTAGCGTGCGACGCTCTCAGAGATCCAACAGTTGGTTAGCGTGCGACGCTCTCAGAGATCCAACAGTTGGTTAGCATGCAACGCTCTCAGAGATCCAACAGTTGGTTAGCGTGCGACGCTCTCAGAGATCCAACAGTTGGTTAGCGTGCGACGCTCTCAGAGATCCAACAGTTGGTTAGCATGCAACGCTCTCAGAGATCCAACAGTTGGTTAGCGTGCGGCGACGCTCTCAGAGATCCAACAGTTGTTTAGCGTGCGACGCTCTCAGAGATCCAACAGTTGGTTAGCGTGCGACGCTCTCAGAGATCCAACAGTTGGTTAGCGTGCGACGCTCTCAGACATCCAACAGTTGGTTAGCGTGCGACGCTCTCAGAGATCCAACAGTTGGTTAGCGTGCGACGCTCTCAGAGATCCAACAGTTGGTTAGCGTGCGACGCTCTCAGAGATCCAACAGTTGGTTAGCGTGCGACGCTCTCAGAGATACAACAGTTGGTTAGCGTGCGACGCTCTCAGAGATCCAACAGTTGGTTAGCGTGCGACGCTCTCAGAGATCCAACAGTTGGTTAGCGTGCGACGCTCTCAGAGATCCAACAGTTGGTTAGCGTGCGACGCTCTCAGAGATCCAACAGTTGGTTAGCGTGCGACGTTCTCAGAGATCCAACAGTTGGTTAGCGTGCGACGCTCTCAGAGATCCAACAGTTGGTTAGCGTGCGACGCTCTCAGAGATCCAACAGTTGGTTAGCGTGCGACGCTCTCAGAGATCCAACAGTTGGTTAGCGTGCGACGCTCTCCTCCTCTCCTCTTTGTTTCTCCTCAGTTGTGTTCCGTGACTGTGTGTGTTGTGGGTTGTTGTGCCCAGTCCCCACACAGACTGAACTGGGTTCTAAAGGCTATGATGCAGAATGATTGATACCCCCCCCCGAGAGACAGGAGTAGCGTGTGTCTCTGTCGACTAGATCAAACAACTGAGGTCAACAAGGTCATTGAAATAAAGGGGCCATTCTACTTCGGCAGATGGCACATGGAAACATGTTCAAGTAGTGGTTTACTCAGACATTTGGACTTTACATTCTCAAAGACTCAAAGCTCGTGTCTGACACTACAACATTAGCTACACTACTTCATCTTCCTTTCAGAGCCACCAGGCGTTTTACATAATAGACTTAAATCCAGTCTTCTAGTTGACCGTCCGTCTGTTTCTCATCACAGTGGAGGTCATAGAGAGCCTGGACTGCAGGGCTAAACAAAATGTTTGGAGATCAAACCAGAGACATCAATATATTCCAAGGCAGACAGAGAGAGGGAGGGGGACAGGGTGCATCCTGGGTACCTTCTGACGGATGCCAGACAGGTGGCAGCTCAGCACTCCTACCCAATAAAATATTATAATTAAATGAATAAGGGTGTAGTCACCACACACACACACTGTAGTGAGACACTTGATTCTCTTCCATGAAACCTCCCGAAAGAGGTGCTGAGATCCTCCGCATAAAACAGACGACGGGTCCTCATGAACGAGTGTAGCCGAGGTAGCCGAGGAGGTGCCCGACTCAAACCTCAGAACATCACACGTGCTTGATGTTTCTATATTCTCAACCCTTCATATTTCAGACAGAAATCATACCCAATGAACTGAACCATCAGAATAAGTCAGAGAAGAGAATGTTTCAACTGAATCTAAAACAGAAGATGGTATCTCTACTGTAACTATAGGGAGGGGGCTAACTACATATGCTGTTAATTTGTTCTTGCTAAAAATATAGGCAATGTATAGTAAATAATTTATGTAGAACTTAATTAAATATGATTGCATTGCCCAAGTCACTAGAATGACTCTGCTATGACTCAACTCTGCTCCAGGAAGTGTTCTGATGTTCCTGGCCTCTCTCTCCTGTCACCTGCCTGGCTACTGGCTACAGCCCCTGTTCCACCTGCCACTCTGGGCCAATGGCCAGTCAGAAGTCAGACTTGGCCACGGTCCCAGGCTCTAGTCCTGGACACCACATCACACAGTCACAGCTGACAGAACAGCCGAAAGGCACATAGCAGCTTTACAGCCAATCCCCTGCTTAACGTCTGCTGCTCTAGTCTGCAATTCCACAGGTTTCCATCCATCCTCTCTGGTGCCAGGAACAAACCCTGGTATGGAGATGTCATCTGGGCTGCGGCTGCTCCCTCTCATCTCTGGCCCTGCTCTCGGATTCTCTGCCTCTTGACTTCCCCTCTCTATTGTTCTCTCTCTCACTCTAGTCTTCCCCTCTCTCATCTCGCTCTCTACCACCCCCCCCCCCCCCCCCACCTTCTCTCCATCTGGTCCTTGTAGTAACATGAGTGGGCTCCCTGCCATCACCACTGTGTAAACAGATAGCGGGAAGTTCCCCAAGTGAAAACTAACCCTGGTCCCTGATAATGCAGGAGGACACCCAACACTAACTCACTCATCCCAGTCACACTGACTGGCACCAGGGCAACACTCAGTCCTGACCATTACTACCCACAGCACCCAACATAATAATAATAATAAGTTAGTTTTAGTGCTGTTTTACTTGTACTGGTAATTTCAGGCAGAAGAGACAAGTTGAAAATGAGTGTGCAGTGTTTCTAAATATTGAACTGTGTTATTTCCAACTGAGCATGCAGCCTGCAGGTAAAACACTATGTTTAAAATAGTAGGGGAAAAAAGTGACTATTCTAATTCCATCAGAGTTCCTGAACTTTGTCGCCACCTGCTGGTTACAGTGTGCCACTGCAGCGGTGGACAGGTAATGCATAAATCAACATAAATCAGGTCAAGAGGAAGGATGATAACTTCTATAAACCTATCAAACTCACATTAAAGAGGACAACCATATCCCAATAAGCAAAAGGCCATTGAAAATACATATTTCACAAATATTTTTCAGACATTGACATCAGGTACATTTTAGGTGATGAAAATATGGATCTTCCGGACATTGAAAATAATTTTCTGGACGTTGAAATCAGGTGCATTTGAAAATACTTATTTTTCGATCATTGATTCCATGGCCAAATTCCAACTGATATACATTCTCAATTATAATAAGTAAGCATTATATTACAGTTATCACAAGACTTGTCTGAAGGTTTCATGGTACCAGTTGAAAAAATGAACGGAGGTATGGAGACTGTTTAGTGACAAAAATAAGGGGTTAAATACATGTCCCAAAAAATCCTGATCTTTCATATATCTCTCAGATATTGGACAGACACTTCGGAACGAACTTCCTTTTGATCTGTTGTTCCATGTAGTGAATCTGTTATTCGAGGCATTTGAATATGCTAATAGCAGTAAGGTCCCCCCCAAAAATTAATCCAATAATTTTTTTTCTTCTGTTTTTTTAATTGTTCAAGGGGTCTTAAAATTCAAAAATCAAACAACCAAATGATCCTTAGTAGAACCCCCACCTCTGGCTTAGACAGGTTTTAATAGGAAAGAGGAACCAATTGTTGATCGCAACAAAAATATTTATCTATCTATCACATGCAGTAAATTCCTCTGGATAAGAGCGTCTGCTGAATGACCAAAATGTAAATGTAAAAACAAAAACACTTGCAAAGCATGCTGGATATTATTCTAATGAGCTCCGCCCCCAAACAAGTACAAATTTGGCCGGTGCAGACCAGATCCAAATCTGAACGAATCATAGACGTCTAGGCTGTTTCACAAGTTTGAACATCACAGTACAGTGCGGCACAGTTTAGCACAGTAGAGTACAGTAGTTTTATTCAGTCGAGTACAATACGGTAGAGTTGAATTAGAGTAGAGTACAGTAGAGTAATTCAGTACATTAGAGTACACTACAGTAAAGTATAGTTTAATTCAGTACAATACATTTTAATTCAGTAGAGTACAGTACAGTATATTTTAATTCAGTAGAGTACAGTACAGTATAGTTTAATTCAGTAGAGTACAGTAGAGTATAGTTTAATTCAGTACAGTATAGTTTAATTCAGTAGAGTACAGTAGAGTACACTATACTTTACTTTCATGTACTAAATTACTGTACACTGCTGTCCAAACCTGTGAAACGTAGATGTCTGTGATTGGTTCAGATTTGGTCCGGACCAAAATTCAACATCCCTGGGGGATGAAATGTAATTATTATTATTTTTTTTATTAAAGACTGAGGACCAAAAAGAGATGTCCAATAGACATCAAAGCGCTTACTGGGATGCTGTTTTAAGGGCAGTGGGGATACAGGTCTTATGCCAATAACTCACTCCAATGATCTACTCTACTTGACCTATACAGGTGCTCGTTCTCACATAAACTCAGTGAATGTGTATGCTGTAGGTTAATTCTCATTGATGACATGGCAGTATTGATCAATCCAGATCGGAGATCTACCTGTGTCCCCCATATAAAAAGGTACTGTACCTCTTGACTGTCTCCCAAACAAAATCAACAATAACCACAAACATTCATCCCACCACTAAAAAATCACAAACCACCACTCCCCTTCCAGGATGCTGAAGAATACGTTTCCATCCCTACTTTCTCATTGTAATCAAGTTATTTACCTCTAGATCTCAAGGACCCTTTACCATAAACCGGGTTGGTAGTTGGCATCTTCTACCCAACCCTTCCCCTTAAACCAGGTTAATATCCTCTACCCAACCCTTCCCCTTAAACCAGGTTAATATCCTCTACCCAACCCTTCCCCTTAAACCAGGTTAATATCCTCTACCCAACCCTTCCCCTTAAACCAGGTTAATATCCTCTACCCAACCCTTCCCCTTAAACCAGGTTAATATCCTCTACCCAACCCTTCCCCTTAAACCAGGTTAATATCCTCTACCCAACCCTTCCCCTTAAACCAGGTTAATATCCTCTACCCAACCCTTCCCCCTAAACCAGGTTAATATCCTCTACCCAACCCTTCCCCTTAAACCAGGTTAATATCCTCTACCCAACCCTTCCCCTTAAACCTAAACCAGGTTAATATCCTCTACCCAACCCTTCCCCTTAAACCTAAACCAGGTTAATATCCTCTACCCAACCCTTCCCCTTAAACCTAAACCAGGTTAATATCCTCTACCCAACCCTTCCCCTTAAACCAGGTTAATATCCTCTACCCAACCCTTCCCCTTAAACCAGGTTAATATCCTCTACCCAACCCTTCCCCTTAAACCTAAACCAGGTTAATATCCTCTACCCAACCCTTCCCCTTAAACCAGGTTAATATCCTCTACCCAACCCTTCCCCCTGAACCAGGTTAATATCCTCTACCCAACCCTTCCCCTTAAACCAGGTTAATATCCTCTACCCAACCCTTCCCCTTAAACCTAAACCAGGTTAATATCCTCTACCCAACCCTTCCCCTTAAACCAGGTTAATATCCTCTACCCAACCCTTCCCCCTAAACCAGGTTAATATCCTCTACCCAACCCTTCCCCTTAAACCAGGTTAATATCCTCTACCCAACCCTTCCCCTTAAACCTAAACCAGGTTAATATCCTCTACCCAACCCTTCCCCTTAAACCTAAACCAGGTTAATATCTTCTACCCAACCCTTCCCCTTAAACCTAAACCAGGTTAATATCCTCTACCCAACCCTTCCCCTTAAACCAGGTTAATATCCTCTACCCAACCCTTCCCCTTGAACCAGGTTAATATCCTCTACCCAACCCTTCCCCTTAAACCTAAACCAGGTTAATATCTTCTACCCAACCCTTCCCCTTAAACCAGGTTAATATCCTCTACCCAACCCTTCCCCTTAAACCTAAACCAGGTTAATATCCTCTACCCAACCCTTCCCCTTAAACCTAAACCAGGTTAATATCCTCTACCCAACCCTTCCCCTTAAACCTAAACCAGGTTAATATCCTCTACCCAACCCTTCCCCTTAAACCAGGTTAATATCCTCTACCCAACCCTTCCCCTTAAACCTAAACCAGGATAATATCCTCGACCCAACCCTTCCCCTTAAACCAGGTTAATATCCTCTACCCAACCCTTCCCCTTAAACCTAAACCAGGATAATATCCTCGACCCAACCCTTCCCCTTAAACCAGGATAATATCCTCTACCCAACCCTTCCCCTTAAACCTAAACCAGGATAATATCCTCGACCCAACCCTTCCCCTTAAACCAGGTTAATATCCTCTACCCAACCCTTCCCCTTAAACCTAAACCAGGTTAATATCCTCTACCCAACCCTTCCCCTTAAACCTAAACCAGGTTAATATCCTCTACCCAACCCTTCCCCTTAAACCAGGTTAATATCCTCTACCCAACCCTTCCCCTTAAACCAGGTTAATATCTTCTACCCAACCCTTCCCCCTAAACCAGGTTAATATCCTCTACCCAACCCTTCCCCTTAAACCAGGTTAATATCCTCTACCCAACCCTTCCCCTTAAACCAGGTTAATATCTTCTACCCAACCCTTCCCTTAAACCAGGTTAATATCTTCTACCCAACCCTTCCCCTTAAACCAGGTTAATATCCTCTACCCAACCCTTCCCCTTAAACCAGGTTAATATCCTCTACCCAACCCTTCCCCCTAAACCAGGTTAATATCCTCTACCCAACCCTTCCCCTTAAACCAGGTTAATATCCTCTACCCAACCCTTCCCCCTAAACCAGGTTAATATCTTCTACCCAACCCTTCCCCTTAAACCAGGTTAATATCCTCTACCCAACCCTTCCCCTTAAACCAGGTTAATATCTTCTACCCAACCCTTCCCCTTAAACCAGGTTAATATCCTCTACCCAACCCTTCCCCTTAAACCTAAACCAGGTTAATATCTTCTACCCAACCCTTCCCCCTAAACCAGGTTAATATCCTCTACCCAACCCTTCCCCTTAAACCAGGTTAATATCCTCTACCCAACCCTTCCCTTTAAACCAGGATCATATCCTCTACCCAACCCTTCCCTTTAAACCAGGTTAATATCCTCTACCCAACCCTTCCCTTTAAACCAGGATCATATCCTCTACCCAACCCTTCCCTTTAAACCAGGTTAATATCCTCTACCCAACCCTTCCCCTTAAACCTAAACCAGGTTAATATCCTCTACCCAACCCTTCCCTTAAACCAGGTTAATATCCTCTACCCAACCCTTCCCCTTAAACCTAAACCAGGTTAATATCTTCTACCCAACCCTTCCCCTTAAACCAGGTTAATATCCTCTACCCAACCCTTCCCCTTAAACCTAAACCAGGTTAATATCCTCTACCCGACCCTTCCCCTTAAACCTAAACCAGGTTAATATCCTCTACCCAACCCTTCCCCTTAAACCTAAACCAGGTTAATATCCTCTAACCAACCCTTCCCCTTAAACCAGGATAATATCCTCTACCCAACCCTTCCCCTTAAACCAGGTTAATATCCTCTACCCAACCCTTCCCCTTAAACCAGGTTAATATCCTCTACCCAACCCTTCCCATTAAACCAGGATCATATCCTCTACCCAACCCTTCCCCTTAAACCAGGTTAATATCCTCTACCCAACCCTTCCCCTTAAACCAGGTTAATATCCTCTACCCAACCCTTCCCCTTAAACCAGGTTAATATCCTCTACCCAACCCTTCCCCTTAAACCTAAACCAGGTTAATATCCTCTACCCAACCCTTCCCCTTAAACCAGGTTAATATCCTCTACCCAACCCTTCCCCTTAAACCTAAACCAGGTTAATATCCTCTACCCAACCCTTCCCCTTAAACCAGGTTAATATCCTCTACCCAACCCTTCCCATTAAACCAGGTTAATATCCTCTACCCAACCCTTCCCCTTAAACCAGGTTAATATCCTCTACCCAACCCTTCCCCTTAAACCTAAACCAGGTTAATATCCTCTACCCAACCCTTCCCTTAAACCTAAACCAGGTTAATATCCTCTACCCAACCCTTCCCCTTAAACCAGGTTAATATCCTCTACCCAACCCTTCCCCTTAAACCAGGTTAATATCCTCTACCCAACCCTTCCCCTTAAACCAGGATCATATCCTCTACCCAACCCTTCCCCTTAAACCTAAACCAGGTTAATATCTTCTACCCAACCCTTCCCCTTAAACCTAAACCAGGTTAATATCCTCTACCCAACCCTTCCCCTTAAACCAGGTTAATATCCTCTACCCAACCTTTCCCCTTAAACCAGGTTAATATCCTCTACCCAACCCTTCCCCTTAAACCTAAACCAGGTTAATATCTTCTACCCAACCCTTCCCCTTAAACCAGGTTAATATCCTCTACCCAACCCTTCCCCTTAAACCTAAACCAGGTTAATATCCTCTACCCAACCCTTCCCCTTAAACCTAAACCAGGTTAATATCCTCTACCCAACCCTTCCCCTTAAACCTAAACCAGGTTAATATCCTCTACCCAACCCTTCCCCTTAAACCTAAACCAGGTTAATATCCTCTACCCAACCCTTCCCCTTAAACCAGGTTAATATCCTCTACCCAACCCTTCCCTTAAACCAGGTTAATATCCTCTACCCAACCCTTCCCCTTAAACCTAAACCAGGTTAATATCCTCTACCCAACCCTTCCCCTTAAACCAGGTTAATATCCTCTACCCAACCCTTCCCCTTAAACCAGGTTAATATCCTCTACCCAACCCTTCCCCTTAAACCTAAACCAGGTTAATATCCTCTACCCAACCCTTCCCTTTAAACCAGGTTAATATCCTCTACCCAACCCTTCCCCCTAAACCAGGTTAATATCCTCTACCCAACCCTTCCCCCTAAACCAGGTTAATATCCTCTACCCAACCCTTCCCTTTAAACCAGGATCATATCCTCTACCCAACCCTTCCCCCTAAACCAGGTTAATATCCTCTACCCAACCCTTCCCCTTAAACCTAAACCAGGTTAATATCCTCTACCCAACCCTTCCCCCTAAACCAGGTTAATATCCTCTACCCAACCCTTCCCCATAAACCAGGTTAATATCCTCTACCCAACCCTTCCCTTAAACCTAAACCAGGTTAATATCCTCTACCCAACCCTTCCCTTTAAACCAGGTTAATATCCTCTACCCAACCCTTCCCCCTAAACCAGGTTAATATCCTCTACCCAACCCTTCCCTTTAAACCAGGTTAATATCCTCTACCCAACCCTTCCCATTAAACCAGGTTAATATCCTCTACCCAACCCTTCCCCTTAAACCAGGTTAATATCCTCTACCCAACCCTTCCCCCTAAACCAGGTTAATATCCTCTACCCAACCCTTCCCCCTAAACCAGGTTAATATCCTCTACCCAACCCTTCCCCCTGAACCAGGATCATATCCTCTACCCAACCATTCCCCCTGAACCAGGTTAATATCCTCTACCCAACCCTTCCCCCTGAACCAGGTTAATATCCTCTACCCAACCCTTCCCCCTTAACCAGGTTAATATCCTCTACCCAACCCTTCCCCCTGAACCAGGTTAATATCCTCTACCCAACCCTTCCCCTGAACCAGGTTAATATCCTCTACCCAACCCTTCCCCTGAACCAGGTTAATATCCTCTACCCAACCCTTCCCCTTAAACCAGGTTAATATCCTCTACCCAACCCTTCCCCTTAAACCAGGTTAATATCCTCTACCCAACCCTTCCCCTTAAACCAGGTTAATATCCTCTACCCAACCCTTCCCCTTAAACCAGGTTAATATCCTCTACCCAACCCTTCCCCTTAAACCTAAACCAGGTTAATATCCTCTACCCAACCCTTCCCCTTAAACCAGGTTAATATCCTCTACCCAACCCTTCCCCTTAAACCAGGTTAATATCCTCTACCCAACCCTTCCCCTTAAACCTAAACCAGGTTAATATCCTCTACCCAACCCTTCCCTTTAAACCAGGTTAATATCCTCTACCCAACCCTTCCCCTAAACCAGGTTAATATCCTCTACCCAACCCTTCCCCTAAACCAGGTTAATATCCTCTACCCAACCCTTCCCTTTAAACCAGGATCATATCCTCTACCCAACCCTTCCCCCTAAACCAGGTTAATATCCTCTACCCAACCCTTCCCCTTAAACCTAAACCAGGTTAATATCCTCTACCCAACCCTTCCCCCTAAACCAGGTTAATATCCTCTACCCAACCCTTCCCCTTAAACCAGGTTAATATCCTCTACCCAACCCTTCCCCTTAAACCTAAACCAGGTTAATATCCTCTACCCAACCCTTCCCTTTAAACCAGGTTAATATCCTCTACCCAACCCTTCCCCCTAAACCAGGTTAATATCCTCTACCCAACCCTTCCCTTTAAACCAGGTTAATATCCTCTACCCAACCCTTCCCCTTAAACCAGGTTAATATCCTCTACCCAACCCTTCCCATTAAACCAGGTTAATATCCTCTACCCAACCCTTCCCCTTAAACCAGGTTAATATCCTCTACCCAACCCTTCCCCCTAAACCAGGTTAATATCCTCTACCCAACCCTTCCCCCTAAACCAGGTTAATATCCTCTACCCAACCCTTCCCCTGAACCAGGATCATATCCTCTACCCAACCATTCCCCCTGAACCAGGTTAATATCCTCTACCCAACCCTTCCCCCTGAACCAGGTTAATATCCTCTACCCAACCCTTCCCCCTGAACCAGGTTAATATCCTCTACCCAACCCTTCCCCCTGAACCAGGTTAATATCCTCTACCCAACCCTTCCCCCTGAACCAGGTTAATATCCTCTACCCAACCCTTCCCCTTAAACCAGGTTAATATCCTCTACCCAACCCTTCCCCTTAAACCAGGTTAATATCCTCTACCCAACCCTTCCCCTTAAACCAGGTTAATATCCTCTATCAATCCCTCTATTTTATTTGATGTTTTTTTAAACTTTTACTTCTTTACATTTTTATATCCATTAAAGTTTGTTTTAATCAAATCAAGTCGAAGTATAAAAAATGAGAACTCCATCACCCTTGTACCGTTACCTTGCCAAACCTGACCTTCACCATACATGCAGAAGACATACACGAAGAGGGTATGAAGTCCTGAGGTGTCCCTGCCAGTCCCAGAGCTCTCAACTGTCTCCCTACTCCACTAGTCTCTGTCATCCAACACGTTTAGATTATTGTTTTTTGTTGACATTTTGACAGTATATCAATATGTCCCCTCTAAAAGATACAAGGTCAAAGGACATACAGTGTTGCCCGCGTCTCTGAAACCTCCAACGTCTCACCTGAACGCTGCCGACGCACACCTAAAACCAATCCCGGAGACAGTCTGGACAGCCTATGCTACTGCTCTTGTGTTGCATCGCTATTTCGGTATATATTCTATCTATTTATAACAAGGCACGGTATCATTCGACACCTTTATATCATGCTACAGACGGAGTTGACAACCACCAGTAACGTTAGGCAAATCAAGTCAGTAAGCTACACAGCGGACGTTTATAAAGGTACCCACGTGTATGGTCGCTGTCTTCCTCTGGCGGTGCGCTACAACATGCCACAAAGATAATATATAGGCGCTCCAACACGCACTGGAAAAGTATATCCAAATCTGTGTTTCAATCCTTCTTGGTTTATAGAAAGTTGGCAAAGGTAGGCAGTAAAACTGAAGCTGTCCCGAAAGGGTCCTTGTCTGTCTGAGTATGCGAGTGGAGTACGGATGTGTAAACCGAGCCGACTCCGAGGATGTCACGACTCGTGTATGTTTCCTCTTGTTGACTTGAGTTCGCAGCGCCAGCTGCTACTGTATCTAGTGGAGTCCGCGTAACACAAGCGTCTGCAAGTGTCTGTGGAATGTGTGTAGACTAGAGTGTGTGTGTTTGTGCGCGCACCGTAGTATTTCCACCGGTCTGTCTGCTGAGAGTGCATGGAGAAACTGCTAAACGAGAGACTGTCCCACGCTATGAGTTCTGGAGCTGTGCCAGTGCCAAGATGAGTTAGTAGACAACCGGTTTTAAATCTGCAGTCTGTGGCGCCTCCGAACAACAATGTATAATGTTTAATTCATTTAAAACCAAAGCATTCAGCCTTATGATCCCCATAAAGCTATAAAGACAATCCTGTACATTATACTAAGTGCTCATTAAAGAGAAAGCAGTGATTCAGCTGTGCACTCTCTGGACAAAATGCTGGTGATCAGCAAGTTTTCAGATCCACTATCCAATCCCCACCTAATCCAACATCAATGGATTTGTCAAAGCACACCACTGAGGATCTTCACAGAACCTAGATATTTGACATACATTTCAGTCCCACTGTTGCTTGACGTTTGTGAAGAGACTGCATGAAGAGTTATTGGAAGATCTCCCCAGAACAAACATCTAAGAAGAAGAAACCATATCAGAGAATCAACCAACCTTTGATTGTCCATCATCCTTCTGGAAGATATTTGAGGTATTGAAGATGATGATCAGCAACCTGCTGTTCTGTTTGACTTCTATAGTACCAAGTGTTTTGAGAATGTCACATGACAAAGTCCAACTCCCAAGGTCAGGAATATCTGCCTTTACAATGCTGGGGCCATAAAAACAATAACAGCAAGGTACCTGGGGAACATAGAGCATGAGAACGTTCTCTCTCTCTCCCTCTCTGGTTTAATGTGTAGCTTGTTGAGGAGCCAGAGTCATAAATACCTGATGCTGTGGTGAGATAATGTTTGTTTAGGGTCATGGAACTAACATTAAGGCCCAGAGAATGTCATGTGTCCAAACACACCGTCATTCAACCAATACTAGTATATACAATACTATACAGTGCAGAAAGGTTGATTCTAAAAGGACACAATTACAATTTCAGTGGTTTATATATATATAGCATTTCATCATTAGGGACAGGAGCTTTTCCTGACTAGAGGTGACCTCCTGGCCTTGTGCATGGAACACCAGCATGCAGTATGTTGGGGGAAGTTAGGAATATTTAACCACACTGTGTCTCTTCATGCCAAGTACTTTATTTTATGTTTAACCCTTATGATCCAGACAGAGCCGGTTCCAAGAGACATACATAACCTGACCGAAATGTGTTGAATTGTTTTTACAACTCAGTCGGGGTCTCAACTTCCTGTTGACAGTTAGAATTGGAGAATACACAAGGTGCAATTTCTACATGTGGTTGTGCATCAACTGTTTCTCTCTTGTTATGTCAGCCACTGATAGTCACTCAATTATCCATGTTAGTTAACCATTTTTACATTGGTAAATGAGTCTAGCCAGCTATCTAAACTTGTAGTAATCATGGCCGAATACCAACCGGGTACACAGGGCATGTGTCCAGGGGCCCTGACCTCCAGGGGGCCCCCATTGATTGTGTTAGTCAGTCTCACTCAGATATCATTAACATGATAAAAGTCCTGGCACAACCCCCCCGCCTGTCTGGTTGGGGTATGTGTGACTGTGCCACATTTCCATTAACCTTGCAGAATCATTAACTGGACTGGGCACTTCAAAGGAAAGATGAAAGTTTGCCTCAATCTTTTTTGCAATTCCAGATCCATGAAAACTGTCAGCACATTTCCCTTCAGAGGTCTGTTCCTTAAAAGAGGATTGGTAAAAATGTGAATGTTAAATCTGGTGTGTGCCAGGATAGGGAAAATGTTTTTATGTTTTGAGAGTTGAGGCATGTGGCTTATGGTACATGACATGACCAAGAGTATGTGGACACCTGTTCTCATTCCAAAATCATGGGCATTAATATGGAGTTGGTCCCCCTGTGCTGCTATAACAGCCTCTACACTTCTTGGAAGGCCAGTCAAGTTCTTCCACATGGATCTCGACAACCCATGTCCGTATGGACCTCGCTTTGTGCACAGGGGCATTGTCATGCTGAAACAGGAAAGATCCTTCCCCAAACTGTTGCCACAATGTTGGAAGCACAGAACTGTCTAGAATGTCATTGTATGCTGTAGCGTTAAGATTTCACTTCACTGGAACTAAGGGGACGAGCCCAATTCCTTCCTCATCCACCAAACTTTACAGTTGGCACTATGCATTGGGGCAGGTAGCATTCTCTTGGCATCTGCCAAATGCAGATTTGTCCATAGGACTACCAGATGGTGAAACGTGATTCATCTCCAGAGAACGTGTTTCCCCTGCTCCAGAGTCCAATGGCGGCAAGCTTTACACCACTCCAGCCAACGCTTTGAATTGCGCATGGTGATTTGAGGCTTGTGTGTGGCTGCTTAGCCATGGAAACCCATTTCATAAAGCTCGTTTCCACTTCACAATTACAGCACTAACAGTTAACGGGGCAGCTCTAGCAGGGCAGAAATTTGACAAACTGACTTTTTGGAAAGGTGGCATCCTATGCCGGTGCCACGTTGAAAGTCACTGAGCTCTTCAGTGAGGTCATTCTACTGCCAATGTTTGTCTATGGAGATTACATGGCTGTGTGTTTTATATACCTGTCAGCAACGGGTGTGGCTGAAATAGCCGAATCCACTAATTTGAAGGGGTGTTTACATACACTATATATACAAAAGTATTTCAACATAATGATATGAGACATGAAATTATTTAACTAATTTGTCACATCTTTGCTCACCATCAGGCAAAGTAGGTTGGTTCAGAATGAAATCCAATTTCTTTTAATACTAAAGAGGTTCTTTTGAGAACTTCCAAACTAAATTCTCTCATATAAAAACGCTTTTCAACTGAATGAAACCATAGTTGGTACTTTATGTGGAACAGCTAGGAGTTTATGTTTGCATAGTATAAATTAAGCAACTAGTTATTATTTGTTATTTTCATTTCGGCTTAAAACCCAAAGCTCAGGAGCAGGCTTCTCTGACAAGTTACCGTTGCCATGGGAAAGGAGGTGAAGAGTAGTAAATTGATTTACAGCATTCTAGAACTAGATGTTGAATGTGTGAGTGTTTGTGTTCGCATGTGTGTGTTTTCTTACCCAAAAGTATGGTACCAGGGGAGGGTTTATGTGTGGTTCAGCCACACAGCACCACGCTATATGAGTACTAGTTTGAAGGGCAGGTGGGTAAATTAAACATCCATAAGCTCACAGCACCAGCAGTGTGAAATAGCATGAACTATTGATACTATTATCATCAGTATTTTTTAGCAGGTTAGGAGAGAGAGAGAAAGAAATTGAGAAGACAAGCCACTCAGCCTGTCAGTGAAAAGGGCACCCCGATTTAACACAGCTAATTGTTCACGGATAGAGACCCCACACAAAGTCCCTGTTTTGTGAGTGAGTGAGTGAGTGAGTGAGTGGGATAGTGCGAGAGAGAGAGCCCAAAATAGAAAGTACATTGTATTTTTTCTAGCTACAACCTGGGAAGATGTGCAGAGAAGAGGGAAAGGAGAAGGTTCTCTATGTGGGTTCCAGAGTTCCACAGACTACCACAGCACACTCATAATGAGATCCCAAACTAACACCACTGGTGGGACCTAGTCACATTAAGCAGCTCCAGTGTCAGAGGCAACGGTGGGTAGCTGCTGTCCCTCGGTCTAGCCCAGTGTGTGTCTGCTGCCCCTCGGTCTAGCCCAGTGTGTGTCTGCTGTCCCTCGGTCTAGCCCAGTGTGTGTCTGCTGTCCCTCGGTCTAGCCCAGTGTGTGTCTGCTGTCCCTCGGTCTAGCCCAGTGTGTGTCTGCTGCCCCTCGGTCTAGCCCAGTGTGTGTCTGCTGTCACCGGTCTAGCCCAGTGTGTGTCTGCTGCCCCTCGGTCTAGCCCAGTGTGTGTCTGCTATCACTCGGTCTAGCCCAGTGTGTGTCTGCTGTCCCTCGGTCTAGCCCAGTGTGTCTGCTGCCCCTCGGTCTAGCCCAGTGTGTGTCTGCTGCCCCTCGGTCTAGCCCAGTGTGTGTCTGCTGTCCCTCGGTCTAGCCCAGTGTGTCTGCTGCCCCTCGGTCTCTCACTCGGTCTAGCCCAGTGTGTGTCTGCTGTCCCTCGGTCTAGCCCAGTGTGTCTGCTGCCCTCGGTCTAGCCCAGTGTGTCTGCTGCCCTCGGTCTAGCCCAGTGTGTGTCTGCTGTCCCCTCTCGGTCTAGGTTCCTCGGTCTAGCCCAGTGTGTGTCTGCTGCCCCTCGGTCTAGCCCAGTGTGTGTCTGCTGCCCCTCGGTCTAGCCCAGTGTGTGTCTTCTGCCCCTCGGTCTAGCCCAGTGTGTGTCTGCTGCCCCTCGGTCTAGCCCAGTGTGTCTGCTGTCCCTCGGTCTAGCCCAGTGTGTGTCTGCTGCCCCTCGGTCTAGCCCAGTGTGTGTCTGCTGCCCTCGGTCTGTCCAGTGTGTGTCTGCTGCCCTCGGTCTAGCCCAGTGTGTGTCTGCTGCCCTCGGTCCAGCCCAGTGTGTGTCTGCTGCCCCTCGGTCTAGCCCAGTGTGTGTCTTCTGCCCTCGGTCTAGCCCAGTGTGTGTCTGCTGCCCCTCGGTCTAGCCCAGTGTGTCTGCTGCCCTCGGTCTAGCCCAGTGTGTGTCTGCTGCCCCGGTCTAGCCCAGTGTGTGTCTGCCCCTCGGTCAGCCCAGTGTGTCTGCTGTCCTCGGTCTAGCCCAGTGTGTGTCTGCTGCCCCTCGGTCTAGCCCAGTGTGTGTCTGCTGCCCCTCGGTCTAGCCCAGTGTGTCTGCTGTCCCTCGGTCTAGCCCAGTGTGTGTCTTCTGCCACTCGGTCTAGCCCAGTGTGTGTCTGCTGCCCCTCGGTCTAGCCCAGTGTGTGTCTGCTGCCCCTCGGTCTAGCCCAGTGTGTGTGTTGCCCCTCGGTCTAGCCCAGTGTGTGTCTGCTGCCCCTCGGTCTAGCCCAGTGTGTGTGTTGCCCCTCGGTCTAGCCCAGTGTGTGTCTGCTGCCCCTCGGTCTAGCCCAGTGTGTGTCTGCTGCCCCTCGGTCTAGCCCAGTGTGTGTGTTGCCCCTCGGTCTAGCCCAGTGTGTCTGTTGCCCCCAAGTCTAGTGTTGGTCCCACAGTCTATTTCAGTGGTCTAAAACAACCCCAGGTCAGGTCTGGTCCAGGTCTGGTCTGGTCTGGTCTGGTACAGGTCAGGTCTGGTCTGGTCTGGTACAGGTCAGGTCTGGTCTGGTACAGGTCTGGTCTGGTACAGGTCTGGTCTGGTCTGGTCTGGTCTGGTCCAGGTCTGGTCTGGTCTGGTACAGGTCTGGTCTGGTCTGGTCTGGTACAGGTCAGGTCTGGTCCAGGTCTGGTCTGGTCTGGTACAGGTCTGGTACAGGTCTGGTCTGGTACAGGTCAGGTCTGGTCCAGGTCAGGTCTGGTCCAGGTCTGGTCTGGTTTGGTCTGGTCTGGTACAGGTCTGGTCTGGTCTGGTACAGGTCTGGTCTGGTCTGGTCTGGTACAGGTCAGGTCTGGTCCAGGTCTGGTCTGGTCTGGTACAGGTCTGGTCTGGTCTGGTACAGGTCAGGTCTGGTCCAGGTCAGGTCTGGTCTGGTCTGGTCTGGTACAGGTCTGGTCTGGTCAGGTCTGGTCTGGTCTGGTACAGGTCAGGTCTGGTCTGGTCTGGTCTGGTCCAGGACTGAGTGAGATCCTCCTCTCTCTCAGACAGGTTTCCAATGGCTGTAAAGTAAATCCAGTCTGCTTAGGAAACCACAGCGTGCCTGCAAACGTCTACGATTCACCTCCTGTGTTCTATTCAGGTCCACGCCAACCACAAGCCCCGTTGGACCAACTGTGAAAAAATGTCCTCCCAAGTTAACCATCACTGGCTAAGAAAAACAGGAGAACGTCTGATGTGTGTGTGTGCAGGAGAGAGGACGTCTGCTGTGTGTGTGTGTGTGTGTGTGTGTGTGCAGGAGAGAGGAAGTCTCCTGTGTTTCCAAAGAAAACAGTCCAGGGTTTTAAAGCTATTTTTAAAAGCGTCTCACATGCTGGGGGAAGATTTCGCAATAAAACAGATTGACTCACGGAGACAAACAAGGACTGCTTTATTGTTCCCGAAATCAGATGAGACGTGTGTGTGTATATATATATATGTGTGTGTATGTGTGTGTGTGGTAAAATATTTGCCAGTATTGACAACCACAGTGAGTCAAGTCTGTGTTTCGTCTTGGCACAAGCTTTGAGGAAATAAATTAACTCTAAAAAAGTCTATTCGCTTAAACTGACAAGTAAATATGTGCTCATCATAAGCCATGAAAGAAGGCTACATAGAAAATAGACGTGAGGTATAATTAAAACAAGGTTTAATGTTCTCCCTGTTCCCCAGAGAATGTTCACCCTGTTCCCCAGAGAATGTTCTCCCTGTTCCTCAGAGAATGTTCTCCCTGTTCCCCAGAGAATGTTCTCCTTGTTCCCCAGAGAATGTTCTCCCTGTTCCCCAGAGAATGTTCTCCCTGTTCCCCAGAGAATGTTCTCCCTGTTCCCCAGAGAATGTTCTCCCTGTTCCCCAGAGAATGTTCTCCCTGTTCCCCAGAGAATGTTCTCCGTTCCCCAGAGAATGTTCTCCCTGTTCCCCAGAGAATGTTCTCCCTGTTCCCCAGAGAATGTACAGCATATGTGCCAAATGCCACCATTAGACTGCCATTAGACTGCCATACACGCCTGTCATTAGACTGCCATACACGCCTGTCATTAGACTGCCATACACGCCTGTCATTAGACTGCCATACACGCCTGTCATTAGGTTTTTAGATATATTTTTTTTCTTCTTCAAATAATCAAAAATCAATAGAAACAAAAACTTGATTTACATAAGTATTCAGACCCTTTGCTATGAGACTCGATATTGAGCTCAGTTGCATCCTGTTTCTAGTGATCATCATTGACATGTTTCTACAACTTGACTGGAGTCCACCTGTGGTAAAGTCAATTGATTGGACATGATTTGAAAAGGCACACACCTGTCTATATAACGTCCCACAGTTGACAGTGCATGTCAGAGAAAAAAACAAGCCATGAGGTCGAAGGAATTGTCCATAGAGCTCTGAGACAGGATAGTAGAGTCGAGGCACAGATCTGGGGAAGGGTAGCAAAACAGTATTGAAGGTCCCCAAGAGCACAGTGGCCTCCATCATTCTTAAATGGAAGAAGTTTGGAACCACCAAGACTCTTCCTCTTCCGCCGGGCCAAACTGAGCAATCGGGGGAGAAGGGCCTTGGTCACTCTGACAGAGCTCCAGAGTTCCTTTGTGGAGATGGGAGAACCTTCCAGAAGGACAACCAACTCTGCAGCACTCCACCAATCAGGCCTTTATGGTAGAGTGGCCAGACGGAAGCCACTCCTCAGTGAAAGGCACATGACAGCCCATTTGGAGTTTGCAAAAAGGACTCTCAGACCATGAGAAACAAGATTCTCTGCTCTGATGAAACCAAGAGTGAACTCTTTCGCCTGAATGCCAGGCGTCATCTCTGCAGGAAACCTGGCACCATCCCTACGGTGAAGCATGGTGGTGGCAGCGTCATGCTGTGGGGATGTTTTTTCAGCAGCGGGGACTGGGAGACTAGTCTGGATCGAGGGAAAGATGAACAGAGCAAAGTACAGAGAGATCCTTGATGAAAACCTGCTCAAGGTTGCTCAGGACTCAAAAACTCAATTCTATGCAATACCAATCTCGCATTGAATGGAATAGAATTCATCCCTGATGTTGAACTAGCCTTTTCTTACTTCCACAACGCATTCCAGGATGTGTGCAATAGGCCCCTTTTAAAAAAAATACAGGATTTAGGGCAGAGAGAACCCTTGGTTTACTGAGGAACTTACAAAAATCATAAGGGAACGAAATGCTATGTGGGCTAAAGCAAGAGGGACTGGTTTGGCAGATGATTGGACGGCTTTTAAATATCTTCGAAATATGGGTGTGGCTATGATCCGCAAATTAAAAGCAGACCACTACCTGAAATCTACTTCAGATAATTAAAAAAAAATCCATCCAAATTTGGGCAAGTTGTGAAGGGTTTGGAGTTCAAAAAAGATACACAGCTTCCCAAACAATTGTTGTTCGACACACAGATTGTAACTGAGAGAACCTCCATTCTGAAAGCACACAGATTGTAACTGAGAGAACCTCCATTCTGAAAGCACACAGATTGTAACTGAGAGAACCTCCGTTCTGAAAGCACACAGATTGTAACTGAGAGAACCTCCATTCTGAAAGCACACAGATTGTAACTGAGAGAACCTCCATTCTGAAAGCACACAGATTGTAACTGAGAGAACCTCCATTCTGAAAGCACACAGATTGTAACTGAGAGAACCTCCATTCTGAAAGCACACAGATTGTAACTGAGAGAACCTCCGTTCTGAAAGCACACAGAATGTAACTGAGAGAACCTCCATTCTGAAAGCACACAGATTGTAACTGAGAGAACCTCCATTCTGAAAGCACACAGATTGTAACTGAGAGAACCTCCATTCTGAAAGCACACAGATTGTAACTGAGAGAACCTCCGTTCTGAAAGCACACAGATTGTAACTGAGAGAACCTCCGTTCTGAAAGTCTTGAACCAGCATCTTTTAGATGCAGGCAGTTTATTTGAAAAGGTCAAATGTATAATTGAGCCCCCTATGAATTTACCTGACACCCCTGTGCACTCCTTCACCAGGTTCTCCTTTTCATCCTTCTCTGTTTCAGAAGTGTGTAAAACCCTGAAAGAAATTGATGGAAAAATCTCCCCTGGCCCTGAACTCGATCCCCGCCTCCTACACCCAGCTGCAGACACCATTGCTCCCCCTTAACATGTATTTTCTACCTCACGCTTGATGTTCAGGAAATCCCCAAGTTATGGAAATCTGCTTTTGTACTGCCTCTCCTGAAAGGTGGAGATCCTTTGCTACTTGACAACTATCGACCCATATCAAAATTGTCTGTACTGTCAAAAGTACTGGAGTCCTTAGTTAGTAGGCAGCTAAAGACATACTTCCAAGAAAACAACATCTTAAATGGAATGCAAAGAGGTTTTAGGTCTGGCCACAGCACTGTTTCAGCAACATTGAAGGTTTTAAATGACATCCACTGTGCTCTTGATAAGAAGTTACATGGTGTCTATCTTTATTGATTTGTCGAAGGCTTTTGACACGTGGACCATGCTGTGTTAGTGCAAAGGTTAAAATGTTGTGGAATTACTGGTCATGCTCTAGATTGGTTTATAAATGAACTATCAAATCATACACAATGTGTAATGGCAGATGGTTGTAAATCCGAGTCCATAGAGGTGTCCTCAGGTGTTCCGCAAGGTTCTATTTTGGGCCCACTGTTGTTCATTTTTTATATCAACAACGTTGGGGATCTTATTGAAACAGCAGATGTTCATTTTTATGCAGATGATACTGTTCTTTATTCAAGTGGTAGTAGTTTATCTTTAGCTTTTGAAAATGCCCAAAGAGCATTTAACATCATACAACAGAATCTGTATGATTTAAAGCTGGTTCTAAATTCAGTTAAAACAAAATGCATGGTATTTTCAAATGCCAGGCATGTTACAACTCATGTCATTGCTACATTGGCTGGACATGCTATAGAGCAAGTTAAAGTGTACAAATATTTGGGTGTGTGGGTTCATGATAAACTGGCAGATGTATATATGCAGGCCTCAACCACTACCCTGAGAGCACTTGATTCAGTGTATCATGCAGCCCTCAGGTTCATTACCAATCAAAAACATCTTACACATCATTGTGATCTCTACAGCTCTGTAGGCTGGTAGTCATTGACCTTGCGTAGGCTTAAACACTGGTATACACTGATTTATAAGGCCATACTGGGTAAAACACCATTTTATCTCTGTTCTTTTTTAGTCAGGTCGCTAAATAAATATCAATTTACGGTCCCATTCGCTTCGAACAGTACCGAAAATTAAAACAGAATAGTTTTAGTTACTGAGCTCCGTGGTCCTGGAATTCTCTCTAGTTTCGTTGGTGGAGTTTTAGCCCTTGATCGATGTATATATCATAGAAGAATGTAATTGTTATTAGGCCAGCTGTTTTTAGGCTAAACTTGTGTTTTTAAGGTAAAATGTTTTTTGTTATACTGTATGTGTGTATAAAGTTTTGTTTTAGAATAAGGCTGTAACGTAACAAACTGTGGAACAAGTCAAGGGTTCTGAATACGTTCTGAATGCCTGTACCTGTACAGTACATGCTGCAGTCTGGCTCACCTCCAGTTGCTGATGCATGAACGAAGCAGTGTGTGTGTGTGTTTGTGTGTGCACTTGTGTAGAGAGGTTTTTTCATTTAATTCTGACCCCATAGGTTTCATTTTCCTCCCCTACTGCTCTGCAGACCCCATGTTCAGTGTGTGTGTCCAATCTTCTACTACAAGTAGGGCAGAGTCCACACTGCCTGCTCCTCCTGTGTGATATAATATGATCCTCCCTGGCTGGCTCCTGTAGGGAACAGGGTCTTTGTAGCCCATAGAGATACAGTACATGAAGCTCATAGATCGCATTCCAAATGGCACCCTATTCCCTTCATAGTGCACTACTGAGGCATTCCCATTCCAATCTCTCCGAGGGGAATGCTAACTCCATTCTCTCCGAGGGGAATGCTAACTCCATTCTCTCCGAGGGGAATGCTAACTCCATTCTCTCCGAGGGGAATGCTAACTCCATTCTCTCAGAGGGGAATGCTAACTCCATTCTCTCCGAGGGGAATGCTAACTCCATTCTCTCCGAGGGGAATGCTAACTCCATTCTCTCCGAGGGGAATGCTAACTCCATTCTCTCAGAGGGGAATGCTAACTCCATTCTCTCAGAGGGGAATGCTAACTCCATTCTCTCAGAGGGGAATGCTAACTCCATTCTCTCCGAGGGGAATGCTAGCTCCATTCTCTCGAGGGGAATGCTAGCTCCATTCTCTCCGAGGGGAATGCTAGCTCCATTCTCTCCGAGGGGAATGCTAACTCCATTCTCTCCGAGGGGAATGCTAACTCCATTCTCTCCGAGGGGAATGCTAACTCCATTCTCTCTGAGGAGAATGCTAACTCCATTTCTGTCTGAGGGATTCTAAATGTGTTCTTTCCATTCTCTATGCACCGAGGAATCTCACCCATAATCCTCAGACTTTCAACTATATACCTACTGGATGAAAATAAGTCAGGAGTTCACTCTGGGATTCCCTTCTCTCAGAGCCACAGTGACTTACAGGTTAATCACTAACACAACAGTGCCACCATAGATCCAAAATGTCTGAGTCTAGACCTGCATACCTGTGTGTGTGTGTCACTCCTCATGGAATGCTCTAAGCTCTCCATTCTCTCCCTCACTAAATGCTAACTCCAGTTTTTATTCTCCTATAGGGAATGGGGTTAACTCCAGTTAAACACTCTCCGAAACACAAATGCTAGAACTCCATTCTGGGGTCTGAGGAGAATGCTAACTATGTGTTCTTTCAGTGGGGTTGGTAGATTATTCAGTTAAACACAGTATAGAGCACCAGTTAACATTGAGTTTCTCACCCATCCTATCCTAGAAGACTTTAGAGCCAGTTAAACACAGTGGGGTTGGTAGATTACTGCTATAGAGCCAGTTAAACACAGTGGGGTTGGTTTACTGCTATAGTGCCAGTTAAACACAGTGGGGTTGGTAGTACTGCTATAGAGCCCACAGTGACTTACAGGTTAATCTATAGGGCCAGTTAAACACAGTGGGGTTGGTAGAATACTGCTATAGAGCCAGTTAAACACAGTGCCACACAGTGGGGTTGGTAGATACCTATAAGCCAGTTGTCTGGTAGTCTAGAGCCAGTTAAACAGTGGGTCTGATTAGCTATAGAGCCAGTTCACTGCTCTATAGGCCAGTTAAACACCTCACTATAGGGCCAGTTAAACACAGTGGGGTTAGTCCTTTCACAGTGGGGTTTTTATTCAGATGCTGCTATAGAGCCAGTTCAACACAGTGGGGTTGGTAGAATACTGCTATAGAGCCAGTTAAACACAGTGGGGTTGGTAGATTACTGCTATAGAGCCAGTTAAACACAGTGGGGTTGGTAGATTACTGCTATAGAGCCAGTTAAACACAGTGGGGTTGGTAGATTACTGCTATAGAGCCAGTTAAACACAGTGGGGTTGGTAGATTACTGCTATAGAGCCAGTTAAACACAGTGGGGTCGGTAGATGACTGCTATAGGGCCAGTTAAACACAGTGGGGTTGGTAGAATACTGCTATAGAGCCAGTTAAACACAGTGGGGTTGGTATATTACTCCTATAGGGCCAGTTAAACACAGTGGGGTTGGTAGATTACTGCTATAGAGCCAGTTAAACACAGTGGGGTTGGTAGATTACTGCTATAGAGCCAGTTAAACACAGTGGGGTTGGTAGATTACTGCTATAGAGCCAGTTAAACACAGTGGGGTTGGTAGAATACTGCTATAGTGCCAGTTAAACACAGTGGGGTTGGTAGAATACTGCTATAGGGCCAGTTAAACACAGTGGGGTTGGTAGATTACTGCTATAGGGCCAGTTAAACACAGTGGGGTTGGTAGAATACTGCTATAGGGCCAGTTAAACACAGTGGGGTTGGTAGATTACTGCTATAGGGCCAGTTAAACACAGTGGGGTTGGTAGATTACTGCTATAGGGCCAGTTAAACACAGTGGGGTTGGTAGATACTGCTATAGGGCCAGTTAAACACAGTGGGGTTGGTAGATTACTGCTATAGAGCCAGTTAAACACAGTGGGGTTGGTAGATTACTGCTATAGGGCCAGTTAAACACAGTGGGGTTGGTAGATTACTGCTATAGGGCCAGTTAAACACAGTGGGGTTGGTAGATTACTGCTAAGGGCCAGTTCCAACACAGTGGGGTTGGTATACTGCTATAGAGCCAGTTAAACACAGTGGGGTTGGATTAATTACTGCTATAGGGCCAGTTAAACACAGTGGGTACCAGAGAAATGTTCCCCTAGACAGGGTGACCATAGTGCTCTATCATTATCAAGGGTTAAACACAAGCCCTGGTCCTAGGGCCATGCTTATGGTTTAGATCAGCCAGTTAAAACAGGATAGGGGAAAACTGGTCCTGGATGCTGTATGATTAGATAGGGCCAGGATAGTTCCCTGGTCCTGGATGCTGTATGGTAGATCAGGGACAGGAAGCCCTGGTCCTGGATGCTCCTATCATTAGATCAGGGATAGGAAGAATACCCTGGTCCTGGATGTTCTATCATTAGATCAGGGATAGGAAGACCCTGGTCCTGGATGCTGTAGATCATTAGATCAGGGATAGGAAGCCACTGGTCCTGGATGCTCTATCATTAGATCAGGGACAGGAAGCCCTGGTTCCTGGATGCTCTATCATTAGATCCCAGGGATAGGAAGCCCTGGTCCTGCATCTATAACATTAGATCAGGGATAGGAAGCCCTGGTCCTGGATGCTCTACCATTAGATCAGGGATAGGAAGCCCTGGTCCTGGATGCTCTATCATTAGATCAGGGATAGGAAGCCCTGGTCCTGGATGCTCTATCATTAGATCAGGGATAGGAAGACCCTGGTCCTGGATGCTGTATCATTAGATCAAGAAAGAGAAGCCCTGGTCCTGCACATTAGAAGCTTAGAAGCCCTGGTCCTGGATGCTGTATTTCATTAGTTTAGAGGATAGGAAGCCCTGGTCTTGGAGAGATTAGATTAGGGATAGGAAGCCCTGGTCCTGGATGCTCTATCATTAGATCAGGGATAGGAAGCCCTGGTCCTGGATGCTCTATCATTAGATCAGGGATGGAAGCCCTTAGAGTCCTGGTAAATGCTGTATCATTAGATCAGGGAAAGGAAGAGATGGTCCTGGATGCTGTATCATTAGATCAGGGACAGGAAGCCCTGGTCCTGGATGCTGTATCATTAGAGAGATGGGATAGGAAGCCCTGGTCCTGGATGCTGTATCATTAGATCAGGGATAGGAAGCCCTGGTCCTGGATGCTGTATCATTAGATCAGGGGTAAAGCCCTGGTAGAGAGATGGTAATCATTAGAGGATAGGAAGCCCTGGTCCTGAGATGGTGTATCATTAGATCAGAGGATAGGAAGAGATGGTCCTGGATGCTCTATCATTAGCTTAGAGGATAGGAAGCCCTGGTCCTTGGATGCTGTATCATTAGATGGTAAAGGCTTAGAGAGATGGTAAAGACCTAGAGAGATGGTAAAGGCTTGAGATGGTAAAGGCTTATCATTAGATCAGGGATAGGAAGCCCTGGTCCTGGATGCTGTAGAGATTAGACTTAGGGATGGTAAAGGAAGAGATGGTCCTGGATGCTGTATCATTAGATCAGGGACAGGAAGCCCTGGTCCTGGATGCTGTATCATTAGAGAGGGATAGGAAGCCCTGGTCCTGGTAAATGCTCTACCATTAGATCAGGGACATGGAAGCCCTGGAGATGGATGCTCTATCATTAGGTCAGTGGTAAAGACTTAGAGATGGTGTAGCTTAGAGAGATGGTAAAGGCTTAGTGAGATGGTAAAGGCTTAGAGTGATGGTAAAGGCTTAAAGAGATGGTATGCAAGCAAGCTTAGAGAGATTGTGTAGCTTAGAGAGATGGTGTAATTTAGAGAGATGGTGTAGTTTAGAGAGATGGTAAAGGCTTAGAGAGATGGTGTAAGGCTTAGAGAGATGGTGTAGTTTAGAGAGATGGTAAAGGCTTAGAGAGATGGTGTAAAGCTTAGAGAGATGGTGTAGCTTAGAGAGATGGTAAAGGCTTAGAGAGATGGTGTAGCTTAGAGAGATGGTAAAGGCTTAGAGAGATGGTAAAGCTTAGAGAGATGGCTTAGAGAGATGGTAAAGGCTTAAGATGGTGACTTAAATGTAGAGATGGTGTAACTTATGGTAAAGGCTTAGAGAGATGGTAAAGGCTTAGAGAGATGGTAAATGATAGCTTAGAGAGATGGGAAAGGCTTAGAGAGATGGTGTAGCTTAGAGAGATGGTAAAGGCTTAGAGAAATGGTAAAGGCTTAGAGAGATGATGTAGTTTAGAGAGATGGGAAAGGCTTAGAGAGATGGTAAAGGCTTAGAGAGATGGTAAAGGCTTAGAGAGATGGTAAAGGCTTAGAGAGATGGTGTAGCTTAGAGAGATGGTAAAGGCTTAGAGAGATGGTGTAGCTTAGAGAGATGGTAAAGGCTTAGAGAGATGGTAAAGGCTTAGAGAGATGGTAAAGGCTTAGAGAGATGGTGTAGCTTAGAGAGATGGTAAAGGCTTAGAGAGATGGTAAAGGCTTAGAGAGATGGTAAAGGCTTAGAGAGATGGTGTTTAGAGAGAGTTTAGAGAGATGGTAAAGGCTTAGAGAGATGGTGTAGCTTAGAGAGATGGTGTAGTTTAGAGAGATGGTAAAGGCTTAGAGAGATGGTGTAGCTTAGAGAGATGGTAAAGGTTAGAGAGATGGTGTAGTTTAGAGAGATGGTAAAGGCTTAGAGAGATGGTAAAGGCTAAGAGAGATGGTGTAACTTAGTGAGAAGGTAAAGGCTTAGAGAGATGGTAAAGGCTTAGAGAGATGGTAAAGGCTTAGAGAGATGGTGTAGCTTAGAGAGATGTTAAAGACTTAGAGAGATGGTGTAGCTTAGAGAGATGGTAAAGGCTTAGAGAGATGGTTTAGAGAGATGGTAAAGGCTTAGAGAGATGGTGTAGTTTAGAGAGATGGTAAAGGCTTAGAGAGATGGTGTAGTTTAGAGAGATGGTAAAGGCTTAGAGAGATGGTAGTTTAGAGATGGTGTAGTTTAGAGAGATGGTAAAGGCTTAGAGAGATGGTAAAGGCTTAGCTTAGAGAGATGTAACTTAGAGAGATGGTAAAGGCTTAGAGAGATGGTGTAACTTAGAGATGGTAAAGGCTTAGAGAGATGGTGTTTAGTTTAGAGAGATGGTAAAGGCTAGAGAGATGGTGTAGTTTTAGAGATGGTGATAGAGAGATGGTAAAGGCTAAGAGAGATGGTGTAGTTTAGAGAGATGGTAAAGGCTAAGAGAGATGGTGTAGTTTAGAGAGATGGTAAAGGCTAAGAGAGATGGTGTAGTTTAGAGAGATGGTAAAGGCTAAGAGAGATGGTGTAGTTTAGAGAGATGGTGTAGTTTAGAGAGATGGTAAAGGCTAAGAGAGATGGTGTAGTTTAGAGAGATGGTGTAGTTTAGAGAGATGGTAAAGGCTTAGAGAGATGGTGTAGTTTAGAGAGATGGTGTAACTTAGTGAGAAGGTAAAGGCTTAGAGAGATGGTAAAGGCTTAAAGAGATGGTGTAGTTTAGAGAGATGGTGTAGTTTAGAGAGATGGTAAAGGCAGATTCCCAGTCTAATCTCTAGTCCATCAGCAGGCGTACAGGACAGTGTCCTCTGTTAGGGTGACTGACTTTTCTCTGTGTACAAAACAAACCGAAACAACCCCCATCCACAGCAGGGTCAGTAACAGCCTCTTTCTGCCTGATAACCTTCACTGCTACTGGGGCAGAATGAACAGGTGAGGACAGTGGCTGGAGGGAGGTTGACCCTGGCGGTGTCACCTTGACCAAAGTTTCCTTAGTCCCCTAGTGAGGGGAAAATCATACGTGTGTCTTCATGGGCTATAAAACACTATCTCAGTGTGTCAGTGTGTGTGTGTGTGTGTGAGAGCGAGACAGAGAGAGAAAAGAGTGTATATGTGTGTGAGAGAGAGTGTGTGAGAGAGTGTGTATGTGTGTGTGAGAGTGAGTGTGTGAGAGAGAGTGTGTATGTGTGTTGAGATCTTAACAGTGACTAAAGTGTGTGTGGACAGTGTGTTGTGTTCTCAGTCTCATGTTGTCTCATTCCTTAGCTAAACTCTCTCTCCCACAAACCACTTTCCCACAGCCTCACACTGATTTTCAACTGGCTTTGAACTGGCTGCTTAACTAAATCCAATCACCTTCCTCTACCAGAGAGAGAGAGAGAGAGAGAGAGAGAGAGAGAGTTTTGCATATTTTCACAGACCACAATGTCTAACCGAGGGCTTTGACGAAGGGAGCCCTCTGCTCCAAATTCTAATTGCCCCCTTGTTTCTTCCAAAACCATGTTCCTTTGTTCAGAGGCAACAACACATGGTGTGCTGATTCCGTTCCAGAAGATCCTCTTTCAAAAGACGAGCTTCATGGTGGGATTGGAGAAGCGTGAGAAAGAGTTCAGAGGGTTAGTCGGAGGCTGGCAGGGAGTGTGTGAGTGGTAGCTGTGATCTCACAGCACGTCCATTTATCAGCAGGCAGGGTCAGAGGGCAGCCCTGTCAGTTTGGCCCAGGAGCGTGTAGGGAGGATCCAATAGAAGCTTGGAAGAGGAGGGGATGGAGTATCAGAGAGAAGAGGGGATGGAGTGAACGAGAGGGGGATGGAGTGACCGAGAGGGGGAACAGTAGGTCTCCACAGGGAGGGGGTGACAGGGAGGGGGATGGGGTGACACAGGGGAACAGTAGGTCTCCACAGGGAGGGGGAGGGGGTGACAGACAGGGGAACAGTAGGTCTCCACAGAGAGGGTTGAAGTAAAGTAGGACACTTGTAGTGACTCATTTTTACTCTCAAAAACAACCCCCAAATCATCGCCTAACATTTCCAGTCGTGAGAGTTCATGTTTATGTGGGTGTTATGAATAGACTATTTACAGCTGTTAAAAGTAAGCAACGGGCTTAGCATCAGAATACAATGGTGATGAACTAGCCACTACTATTGTCACAGCACTGTATTGTACAAGGTCAGATTAGTAGGAGGTTCCCATGACAACAGGACGTGGTTGTGTGGGCTGTTGTTTACCTGATCAGCCCTCTGTCTCCTCAGCAGAGAGAAGACAGGCCACTCAGCCTGTCAGTGAAAAGAGCACCCCGATTTAACACAGCTAATTGTACACGAACAGAGACAGAGAGAGACAGAGAGAGAGAGAGAGACAGAGAGCCCACACAAAGTCCTTGTTTGTATGGTGCTTTGGTGATTACATTTCACTTCCTTATGTTATTATAAGATACATTTTACCAAGGCAAATATCATTATTCATGTTCTGAATCGTTCATTGGGCTCTTTCTCTAACATCTCATTAACATTACCTTTCCCTTTATAGCCAAAAAGTCAGAGTTCGTAAACCTAATACATCCCATAATAAACACAGAGCTCTGTTGACAGAGTGGTGCAGGTTTCTCCTAACCTAATACATCCCATAATAAACACAGAGCTCTGTTGACAGAGTGGTGCAGGTTTCTCCTAACCTAACACATCCCATAATAAACACAGAGCTCTTTTTGACAGAGTGGTGCAGGTTTCTCCTAACCTAATACATCCCATAATAAACACAGAGCTCTGTTGACAGAGTGTTTCCCTGGTGACAGAAAGCTAAATGAGCATGACACCAACAGAATGACATGTAAAAAGCTCTGACAATAAACAGCTAGGTAACAGGTACAGTGGGGCAAAAAAGTATTTAGTCAGCCACCAATTGTGCAAGTTCTCCCACTTAAAAAGATGAGGCCTGTTATTTTCATCATAGGTACACTTCAACTATGACAGACAAAATGAGAAGAAAAAAAAAAAAATCAGGAAAATCACATTGTAGGATTTTTAATGAATTTATTTGCAAATGATGGGGGAAAATAAGTATTTGGTCACCTACAAACAAGCAAGATTTCTGGCTCTCACAGACCTGTAACTTCTTCTTTAAGAGGCTCCTCTGTCCTCCACTCGTTACCTGTATTAATGGCACCTGTTTGAACTTGTTATCAGTATAAAAGACACCTGTCCACAACCTCAAACAGTCACACTCCAAACTCCACTATGGCCAAGACCAAAGAGCTGTCAAAGTACACCAGAAACAAAATTGTAGACCTGCACCAGGCTGGGAAGACTGAATCTGCAATAGGTAAGCAGCTTGGTTTAAAGAAATCAACTGTGGGAGCAATTATTAGGAAATGGAAGACATACAAGACCACTGATAAACTTTTTTGCCCCACTGTACATGCTCAGTGCTCCGTTGACCTTTCACAGGGATACACTTGTTTTGGTGAAAAAAGGAAGAACAGAAATGTCAAATTAATATGAAAAAAAATATGGAAATACATATATCCATCTCACCTCTAATATTGTTTTATGTCCTGTGGGTTGGAGTAGAACGAAGACGAGACCAACGGGAAAGGGATCCTGTCAGGTTGGAGTAGAACGAAGACGAGACCAATGGGAAAGAGATCCTGTCAGGTTGGAGTAGAACAATGGGAAAAGACGAGACCAATGGGAAAGGGATCCTGTCAGGTTGGAGTAGAACGAAGACGAGACCAACAGGAAAGGGATCCTGTCAGGTTGGAGTAGAACGAAGACGAGAGTAGAACGAAGACGAGAGAAACGGGAAAGAGATCCTGTCAGGTTGGAGTAGAACGAAGACGAGACCAATGGGAAAGGGATTCTGTCAGGTTGGAGTAGAACGAAGACGAGACCAATGGGAAAGGGATCCTGTCAGGTTGGAGTAGAACGAAGACGAGACCAACAGGAAAGGGATCCTGTCAGGTTGGAGTAGAACGAAGACGAGACCAATGGGAAAGGGATCCTGTCAGGTTGGAGTAGAACGAAGACGAGACCAATGGGAAAGGGATTCTGTCAGGTTGAGTAGAAAGAAGACGAGACCAATGGGAAAGGGATCCTGTCAGGTTGGAGTAGAACGAAGACGAGACCAACGGGAAAGGGATCCTGTCAGGTTGAGTAGAACGAAGACGAGACCAATGGGAAAGGGATCCTGTCAGGTTGGAGTAGAAACGAAGACGAGACCAATGGGAAAGGGATTCTGTCAGGTTGGAGTAGAACGAAGAAGACCAATGGGAAAGGGATCCTGTCAGGTTGGAGTAGAACGAAGACGAGACCAATGGGAAAGGGATTCTGTCAGGTTGGAGTAGAAAGAAGACAACGGGAAAGACCTGTCAGGTTGGGAAAGGAGATGGGAAAGGGATCCTGTCAGGTTGGAGTAGAACGAAGACGAGACCAATGGGAAAGGGATCCTGTCAGGTTGGAGTAGAACGAAGACGAGACCAACAGGAAAGAGATCCTGTCAGGTTGAGAGAAGAGAACAATGGGAAAGACGTCAGACCAAGACCAACAGGAAAGGGATCCTGTCAGGTTGCCAGTTGCCTTCATTCTCACACAGAATCCAGCCTTGCTGACCAGACGCAATTTTCCTGTTTTTTTGACAACTTTTTCATCTGGCCTCCATTGATTTCGTCACTAATTCTGGCCATCATCCTACAACGGAAAAACTCCACTATCTTCTGAACAGATTATGGCAGAGACATGAGCTTTGGACCGTAGGTTTTCTTAGAGAAGGAGCTAACATATTGATCTACAGTATTGGTATAGGTTTTCTTAGAGAAGGATCTAACATATTGATCTACAGTATTGGTAAAAATATGCATTTCTGATTTGACACCCTACTGTTGGGCTACTGTTTTGAAGCAGGGTCATTTCTCGTCTTTAGATTAATGAGGCTTCATTTACTTTGACAGCTATTTATTGTTAAGAGATGGCTAGAACATTTCCTCAATTCCTCAAATGGACATTTGAGTACAATCTCGTCAAGCCTATATTTGTGCAATGGTTCTTCATACAGGGGTCAGAGGAGCTCGGCTTGCCCCGTACCATCTCCCAAGCCTCACGAGAGGAAAGAAAGCCCTCCTCTTCACCCAGAACGAGGGCAGTGAGTTTGTCCATATAAAACTCTCACTGGGATAACCTTCCCATGCAAATATCATGAACCAGGAAGATCTCATTGAAAGGTCTTTATATAGACTGACGCCTAAGGTTCTAATGGCAGATTAAAACCTAGAGGTGACATCGTGTCATCCCACCAGCTGTAACAAACCTCTAGAGATTGAAGGAGAGAACATGAATTAGTCAACATGTTACATTTCCGCCAGTTAGCAGATAAGTGACGGTCTACCGGATGATTCTCAGTGAGATTTTTCCACCACAGGTTGGCTCTTTCCTCAGGTCTGGACTGATGAGGGACTCGACATCTCAGAGTGCTGATCCAGGATGTGTTCTAGAGCCTAGTGAATATGATTATATGAACGGGGGGGGACCTGATCCCAGAACAGCACTCCTACCCTTGGGGGCAGGTAGCCTAGCCGATAGAGTTTGGAAAGTAACTGAAAAGGTTTGAATACCCGAGCCGACAGGGTAAACAAATCTGCCAATGTGCCCTTGAGCAAAGCACTTAACCCTGATTTGCTCCAGGGGTACCATACTACTATGGCTGACCCTGTAAAACAACACATTTCACTGCACCTATCTGGTGTGATGAGGGTGCCAGCCCCTACAGGATCTCAGTCCAGTCCAACAGGGTTCATAATTTGGCAACAAAAGCACAGCGAGGGACAAATACTGCATGTCATGAAACAGTGGGAGGAAGTTCCAAGTTCCACCTTCCTATGGTGGGGGGGGGGGCATCTACTCAGCACAAACACAAGAGACTCAGAGGAATGCACATTGCCTACTTCAGCCAACATGGGACAGACTTGACTGTGTCAATCTGTTGAGCTGGGGCGGCACACACACACACAATACACCACACACACAGACGCACAAAGAGGAACGCAAGGCACTAACTGAGTCCTATACAGTGCGTGTACTTGTAGGACATTTCTGGAAAAGAAAATAAATTAAGGAAATGCATTTTTAATTTTCATCAGATAAGTAGGTACCGTTAACAAGATGGCCGCCCTGATTTCACACAATCACTAATGATTTTAATGACGTATAAAAACACTCAATCACCCGAAGAAACAATGCATTTCCTTCCCTTGACGGCTTTCTATTGGTCTCAGACGTGAATGGTTACTTGATTAGCCACTAGTGGTGAGTGCTTGGAGAGGAGCTCGTGGTTGTGTCCCAAATGGTACCCTATTCCCTACATAGGGCACTACTTTTGCACAGGCACCTGATTAAAAGCAGTGCACTACATAGAGAATGGTGTGCCACTTGGGAGGGAGCCATATTCCTCTGTGATTTATATCAGGGTAGTGCAGCTCTGTGGAATATTGTTCCTCACGGAATTCCCTTTTCCTTCCCATCGACTTCATTCTTTCCACAGAATCCGTGACTACTGACAAACACTAGTTTTCCCAGTTTCCCACCAGCCTGCCTCCCAATTGGCTCTCAGTCACAAGCGTAAGTCATTCAGTCTGTCTATAATAATGTATTGTGCAACCTGTAACACGATCAAATAGTATGTTTCAGTACTGCCCAGCCAACCGTTTATAGAAACAGAGAGACCAGAGGTCTTATGTCCAGTATAAAGCGTCTCAGGGCAAACGTGCTGATCTAGGATCAGGTCACTTCTGTTATATATTGTGATCTAAACAGCAAAACTGATCCCAAATCAGTTATGAGATACCTATTTACAGTAGAAGCAGGGAGTTTACATACACCTTAGCTAACTCAGTTTATCACAATTCCTGACATTCTCTGTCTTAGGTCAGTTAGGATCACCACTTTATTTTAAGAATGTAAAATGTCAGAACAATAGTAGAGAGAATCAGTCATTTCAACTTTTATTTCTTTCATCACATTCCCAGTGGGTCAGAAGTTTACATACACTAAATTAGTATTTGTTAGCACTACCTTTAAATTGTTTAACTTGGGTCAAACGTTTCAGGTAGCCTTCCACAAGCTTCCCACAAGTTGGGTGAATTTCGGCCCATTCCTCCTGACAGAGCTGGTGTAACTGAGTCAGGTTTGTAGGTCAACTTGCTCACACACACTTTTTCAGTTCTGCATAAAACATTTCTATAGGATTGAGGTCAGGGCTTTGTGATGGCCACTCCAATACCTTGACTTTATTGTCCTTAAGCCATTTTGCCACAACTTTGGAAGTATGCTTGGGGTCATTGTCCATTTGGAAGACCCATTTGCGACCAAGCTTTAACTTCCTGACTGATGTCTTGAGATGTTGCTTTAATATCTCCACATAATTGTCCTTTCTCATAATGACATCTATTTTGTGAAGTGCACCAGTCCCTCCTGCAGCAAAGCACCACACAACATGAGCACCCCGCTTCACGGTTGGGATGGTGTTCTTCGGCTTACAAGCCTCCCCAATTTTCCTCCAAACATAACAATGGTCATTATGGCCAAACAGTTCTATTTTTGTTTCATCAGACCTGAGGACATTTCTGCAAAAAGTATGATCTTTGTCCCCATGTGCAGTTGCAAACCGTAGTCTGGCTTTTTATATGGTGGTTTTGGAGCAGTGGCTTCTTCCTTGCTGGGCGGCCTTTCAGGTTATGTCGATATAGGACTCGTTTTAATCTGGATATAGATACTTTTGTACCGGTTTCCTCCAGCATCTTCACAAGGTCCTTTGCTGTTGTTCTAGGATTGATTTGCACTTTTCGCACCAAAGTACATTCATCTCTAGGAGACAGAACGCGTCCCCTTCCTGAGCGGTATGACGGCTGTGTGGTCCCATGGTGTTTATACTTGCGTACTATTTAGTTTGTACAGATGAACGTGGTACCTTCAAGCATTTGGAAATTGCTCCAAATGAACCAAATTTGTGGAGGTCTACAATTTATTTTCTGAGGGCTTGGCTGATTTTTTTGATTTTCCCATTATGTCAAACAAAGAGAGACTGAGTTTGAAGGTAGGCCTAGAAATACATCCACAGGTACACCTCCAATTGACTCAAATGAAGTCAATTAGCCTATGAGAAGCTTCTAAAGCCATGACATTATTTTGGGGAATTTTCCAAGCTGTTTAAAGGCACCAGTCAACTTACACTTCTGACCCACTAGAATTGTGATACAGTGAATTATAAGTGAAATAATCTGTCTGTAAACAATAGTTGGAACATGTGTGTCATGCACAAAGTAGATGTCCTAACCAACTTGCCAAAACTATAGTTTGTTAACAAGAAATTTGTGGAGTGGTTGAAAAACAAGCTTTAATGACTCCAACCTAAGTGTATGTAAACTTACGACTTCAACTGTATATAAACTCAACAAATAAACATGCTCTCACTGTCAACTGCGTTCATTTTCAGCAAACTTAATGTGTAAATATGAGTTAGATTCAACAACAGACATAAACTGAACAAGTTCCACAGACATGGAATAATGTGTCCCTAAACAAAGGGGGGTCAAAATGAAAAGTAAGTCAGTATCTGTTGTGGCCACCAGCTGCTGATTTGCCAGTTCTTGCTGTGAGATGTTACCCCACTCTTCCACCAAGGCCCCTAGCCCTCACCCTCCGATCCAACAGGTCCCAGATGTGCTCAATGGGGTTGAGATCTGGGCTCTACGCTGGTCATGGCAGAACACTGACATTCCTGTCTTGCAGGAAATCACGCACAGAATGCGCAGTATGGCTGGTGGCATTGTCATGCTGGAGAGTCATGTCAGGATGAGCCTGCAGGAAGGGTACCACATGAGGGAGGAGGATGTCTTCCCTGTAACGCACAGCGTTGAGATTGCCTGCAATGACAACAAGCTCAGTCCGATGATGCTGTGACACTGCCCCGGACCATGACGGACCCTCCAGCTCCAAATCGATCCCACTCCAGAGTACAGGCCTCGGTGTAACGCTCATTTCTTCAACGATAAATGCGAATCCGACCATCACCCCTGGTGAGACAAAACCGTGACTCGTCAGTGAAGAGCACTTTTTGCCAGTCCTGTCTGGTCCAGTGACAGTGGGTTTGTGTCCATAGGTGACGTTGTTGCCGGTGATGTTTAGTGAGGACCTGCCTTACAACAGACCTACAAGCCCTCAGTCCAGCATATCTCAGCCTATTGTGGGCAGTCTGAGCACTGATGAAGGGATTGTGCGTTCCTGGTGTAACTCGGGCAGTTGTTGTTGCCATCCTGTACCTGTCCCGCAGGTGTGATGTTCGGATGTACCGATCCTGTGCAGGTGTTGTTAAACGTGGTCTGCCATTGAGAGGACGATCAGCTGTCCACCCTGTAGCGCCATCTTAGGCATCTCACAGTACGGACATTGCAATTTATTTCTGGCCACATATGCAGTCCTCATG
>NW_027016870.1:0-80000 GCF_036934945.1 Oncorhynchus masou masou
AAACATAGTTCAATGTTTGATATTTTGTTTTATACGTAAATGTGGGTGCATTGGTGTGTTGGCTTTATACTCCAGCATTTTGGATTTGAGAGCAAATATTTTACAGATGTGAAAGTACAGAATGTCACCTTTTATACATTTAGAAATGAATGCACTTTATGCATCTAGTCCCCCCGTTTGAATGTGACATTAAGCACTTGGAAAAATTCACTTAGTGCCTAAAATGTAGTATTTGGACCTACATTACTAGCACACAATGACTACATCAAGCTTATGACGCTTCAAACTTGTTGGTAGCATTTGCAGTTTGATTTGGTTGTGTTTCAGAATATGTTGTGGCCAAAATAAATGGTAAATAATGTAGTGTGTCATTTTGAGGCCCCTTTTGTGATTAACCTCTTGAAACTCTGGGGGCGCAATTTCATTTTTGGATGAAAAACGTTCCCGTTTTAAACAAGATATTTTGTCACAAAAAGATGCTCGACTATGCATATAATTGATAGCTTTGGAAAGAAAACACTCTGAATTTTCCAGAACAGCAAAGATATTGTCTGTGGGTGCCCTAGAACAGGAACTACAGGCAAAACCAAGATGAAACGGCAACCAGGAAATGAGCAGGATTTTTGAGGCTCTGTTTTCCATTGTCTCCTTATATGGCTGTGAATGCGAGAGGAATGAGCCTGCCCTATCTATCGTTTCCCCAAGGTGTCTGCAGCATTGTGACGTATTTGTAGGCATATCATTGGAAGATTGACCATAAGAGACTACATTTTCCAGGTGTCCGCCCGGTGTCCTCCGTCGAAATTGGTGCGTCATTTTCAGCTGCTGGTATTTTTCCATGCGATTCTGAGGGGAAAGCAGGCTTCCACGAACTGCATATCAATGAAGAGATATGTGAAAAAACACCTTGAGGATTGATTCTAAACAACGTTTGCCATGTTTCGGTCGATATTATGGAGTTAATTCGGAAAAAGTTTAACGTTTTGGTGACTGAATTTTTGGTTCGTTTCGGTAGCCAAATGTGATGTACAAAACGGAGCGATTTCTCCTACACAAAGATTCTTTCAGGAAAAACTGAACATTTGCTATGTAACTGAGAGTCTCCTCATTGAAAACATCCGAAGCTCTTCAAAAATAAATGATTTTATTTATTTGGTTATCTGGTTTTTGTGAAAATGTTGCGTGCTAAATGCTACGCAAAATGCTAAGCTAGCTTGCAATACTCTTACACAAATGCTTGATTTGCTATGGTTCATAAGCATATTTTGAAAATCTGAGATGACAGTGTTGTTAGGAAAAGGCTAAGCTTGAGAACAGGCATATTATTTTCATTTTATTTGCGATTTTCAGAAATTGTTAACGTTGCGTTATGCTAATGAGCCTGAGGCTTTATTCACGACCCCGGATCCGGGATGGGGAGTATCAAGAGGTAATAGCCTATGCATGGTCTACAGTGCCTTCAGAAAGTACTCGGACCTGTGGACTTTTCCCAAAATGTTTACATTAAAAACGTATTCTAAAATGTATTAAAAAAAAGACAAACTCCTCAGCAATCTACACCTAATGACAAAGCGAAAACAGGTTTCAGGAAATGTTAGCAACTTTATAAAAACAGAATTAAGATACTTACATTAAGTATTCGGATCCTTTGCTATGAGACTCGAAATTGAGTTCAGGTGCATCCTCTTTCCAATTGATCATCCTTGAGATGTTTCTACAACTTGGAGTCTTGTGGTAAATTCAATTGATTGGACATTATTTGGAAAGGCACAAACCTGTCTATATAAAGGTCCCACATTTGACAGTGCATGTCAGGGCAAAAACCAAGCCATGAGGTCGAAGGAATTGTCCATTGATCTCCAAGACAGGACTGTGTCGAGGCACAGATCTGGGAAACGGTACCAAACATTTCTGCAGCATTGAAGGTACCCAAGAACACAGTGGCCTCCATCATTCTTAAATGGAAGAGGTTTACATAGACATACGTGCATTTGTCCAAATACTTATGACATCTTCAAAGAGAGGGACTAGATACATAAAATGCTTTCATTTCTAAAATGGTAAAACAAATATTTATAACAATACCCTCAAATAAAACATTGACATTTGTCAAATCCTAAATGTTGGAGGATAAAGACAAAATGTACACATTTTAGCATCACTGTGTCCAAATAAATACATAGTATACAGTAAAATATATCTATCATCCACCAACATTGATTTATGACTATAAACATGGTAGATAAATGTACGTATCAGCAACAACAATATTTACAGGAAGACAAAGCATGATACATAAAAGTACAACGCTCATTAGGTTAACATCCATCCACAGTGGCTTTAACATGATAGTTACAACTAGTAAAATTTAAACACCACAGGGACATCAGATTCTAGACGAATCAAAAGGACACAGGGATTGTTGCTGTCAATAACGCAGTTGTCCATAATGAGAGGAAGACCATCCAGTTCCCTAACCTGGAAGAAGAATACAAACATCGAATTAGGGATACACGATATATTGGTGAACATATCAGAATTGGCCGATATTAGCTAAAAATGCCAACATCGGTATCGGCCCGATGTCTAGTTTAACAACGATTTGCAAAACCGATGTCAAAGCTGACGCGCATGCCTAAACTCAGAAAAAAAAGAAACGTCCTCTCACTGTCAACTGTGTTAATTTTCAGCAAAATTAACATGTGTAAATATTTGTATGAACATAAGATTCAACAATTGAGACAAACTGAACAGGTTCCACAGACATGCGACTAACAGAAGTGGAATAATCCAAGTCAAAATCAAAAGCAACAGTCAGTATCTGATGTGGCCACAAGCTGCATTCAGTACTGTAGTGCATTTCCTCCTCATGGACTGCACCAGATTTGCCAGTTCTTGCTGTGAGATGTTACCACACTCTTCCACCAAGGCACCTGCAAGTTCCCGGACATTTCTAGCCCTCACCCTCCAACCCAACAGGTCAGAGACATGCTCAATGGGATTGAGATCCGGGCTCGTTGCTGACCATTGCAGAACACTGACATTCCTGCCTTGCAGGAAATCACGCACAGAACGAGCAGAATGGCTGGTGATATTGTCATGCTGAAGGGTCATGTCAGGATGAGCCTGCAGGAAGTGTACCAGATAAGGGAGGAGGATGTCTTCCCTGTAACACAGAGCGTTGATATTGCCTGCAATGACAACAAGCGCAGTCTGAAGATGCTGTGACACCGCCCCAGACCATTACGGACCCTCCACCTCCAAATCGATCATGCTCCAGAGTACAGGCCTCGGTGTAACGCCCATTCCTTCGAAGATAAACTCAAATCCGACCACCCCTGGTGAGACAAAACCGTGACTAGTCAGTGAAGAGCACTTTTTGCCAGTCCTGTCTAATCCAGCGATGGTGGATTTGTGCCCATAGGCGACGTCGTTGCCGGTGATGTCTGGTGAGGACCTACCTTTACAACAGGCCTACAAGCCCTCAGTCCAAGCCTCTCTCAGCCTTTTGTGGACAGTCTGAGCACTGATGGAGGGATTGTGCATTCCTGGTGTAACTCGGGCAGTTGTTGCCATCCTGTGCCTGTCCCGCAGGTGAGATGTTCAGATGTACCGATTCTGTGCAGGTGTTGTTACACGTGGTCTGCCACTGTGAGGACGATCAGCTGTCCGTCCTGTCTCACCGGTAGTGCTGTCTTAGGCATCTCACAGTAAGGATATTGCAATTTATTGCCATGGCCACAGCTGCAGTCCTCATGCCTCCTTGCAGCATGCCTAAGGCATGTTTACGCAGATGAGCAGGGATCCTGGGCATCTTTCTTTTGTTGTTTTTCCAGAGTTAGTAGAAAGGCCTCTTTAGTGTCCTAAGTTTTCATAACTGCGATCTTAATTGCCTACCGTCTGTAAGCTGTTAATGTCTTAATGACCGTTCCACAGGTGCATGTTCATTAATTGTTTATGTTTCATTGAACAAGCATAGGAAACGGTGTATAAACCTTTTACAGTGAAGATCTGTGAAGTTAATTGGATTTTTTAAAATTATCTTTGAAAGACAAGGTCCTGAAAAAGGGATGTTCCTTTTTTTGCTGAGTTTATATAACACAAATAGATGAGAACATCTTTGTATAACGTAGGTAGGTAAGTGATGACTCCACGTAAAATGTTGCACTACATGTGCAACACAGTATTCCTAACCTAGCCCACAATGTCTGCTGTGTGGATCGAGCAGTCAACAAGTCGAGCAGTCATTTGAAAGAGTAAGGAAATTTCAGTGAGACAACTTAAAGGCGAAATCCATTAACGCCAAGATAATGGAATTCATTGCCCTTGACAAATCAACCGATCTCTGTCGTGGGTGATGTTCGCTTTCAGTCGAGCACCGGTACACTTTTTATTTATATTTTTTAAACAATTTTTCATATGTTGCCCTACCGGAGTTACACCATAATAGCGTCACAGCTATTAGCTTCACAACGAACATCAGCCCCATGAGCTTACGGAGTCTGACAGCACAGTGGGTCGTCGAGGATTTCATACTGAAGTCGTATTGAATGCTCATGAATATGCTGGTATTCATACCGCTGCTGCCATTTCAATGGCATTTGAGAACATGTTTGAAACTTGAACACACTAGCTAGCTCCATTAGAACAACTGACTCAACTGCGCCTGCAGCAGATGTGATACCCTCTCATGGCACGCCTGCTCAACAAAACTGGCAGGGATGTAAACAAATGTGCACAAAATTTGAGGTAAGCTTTATGTGGATATGGAACATTTCTGGGATCTACACTGCTCAAAAAAATAAAGGGAACACTAAAATAACACATCCCAGATCTGAATGAATGACATATTCTTATTAAATACTTTTTTCTTTACATAGTTGAATGTGCTGACAACAAAATCACACAAAAATGATCAATGGAAATCAAATTTATCAACCTATGGAGGTCTGGATTTGGAGTCACACTCAAAATTAAAGTGGAAAACTACACTACAGGCTGATCCAACTTTGATGTAATGTCCTTAAAACAAGTCAAAATGAGGCTCAGTAGTGTGTGTGGCCTCCACGTGCCTGTATGACCTCCCTACAACGCCTGGGCATGCTCCTGATGAGGTGGCGGATGGTCTCCTGAGGGATCTCCTCCCAGACCTGGACTAAAGCATCCGCCAACTCCTGGACAGTCTGTGGTGCAACGTGACGTTGGTGGATGGAGCGAGACATGATATCCCAGATGTGCTCAATTGGATTCAGGTCTGGGGAACGGGCGGGCCAGTCCATAGCATCAATGCCTTCTTCTTGCAGGAACTGCTGACACACTCCAGCCACATGATGTCTAGCATTATCTTGCATTAGGAGGAACTCGAGGCCAACCGCACCAGCATATGGTCTCACAAGGGGTCTGAGGATCTCATCTCGGTATCTAAATGGCAGTCAGGCTACCTCTGGCGAGCACATGGAGGGCTGTGTGGCCCCCCAAAGAAATGCCACCCCACACCATGACTGACCCACCACCAAACCGGTCAGGCTGGAGGATGTTGCAGGCAGCAGAACGTTCTCCACGGCGTCTCCAGACTCTGTCACGTCTGTCACGTGCTCAGTGTGAACCTGCTTTCGTCTGTGAAGAGCACAGGGCGCCAGTGGCGAATTTGCCAATCTTGGTGTTCTCTGGCAAATGCCAAACGTCCTGCACGGTGTTGGGCTGTAAGCACAACCCCCACCTGTGGACGTCGGGCCCTCATACCACGCTCATGGAATCTGTTTCTGACCGTTTGAGCAGACACGTGCACATTTGTGGCCTGCTGGAGGTCATTTTGCAGGGCTCTGGCAGTGCTCCTCCTGCTCCTCCTTGCACAAAGGCGGAGGTAGCGGTCCTGCTGCTGGGTTGTTGCCCTCCTGCGGCCTCCTCCACGTCTACTGATGTACTGGCCTGTCTCCTGGTAACGCCTCCATGCTCTGGACACTACGCTGACAGGCACAGCAAACCTTCTTGCCACAGCTCACATTGATGTGCCATCCTGGATGAGCTGCACTACCTGAGCCACTTGTGTGGATTGTAGACTCCGTCTCATGCTACCACTAGAGTGAAAGCACCGCCAGCATTCAAAAGTGAACAAAACATCAGCCAGGAAGCATAGAAACTGAGAAGTGGTCTGTGGTCACCACCTGCAGAACCATTCCTTTATTGGGGGTGTCTTGCTAATTGCCTGTAATTTCCACCTGTTGTCTATTCCATTTGCACAACAACATGTGAAATGTATTGTCAATCAGTGTTGCTTCCTAAGTGGACAGTTTGATTTCACAGAAGTGTGATTGACTTGGAGTTACATTGTGTTGTTTAAGGGTTCCCTTTATTTTTTTGAGCAGTGTATTTTTTCAGATCGTGAAACATGGGACAAACACCTTACATGTTTCGTTTATATTTTAATTCAGAGTAGTGTTTGTATTCTAATTCCTAATTCTAACGCCACTGATTCTGTCACATAACAGTGGAGTGCGCATGCCCATTCTGACTTTGTCAATGCTAAGCTAACCAGTTAGCTAGCAGCTAGTGTGTGACGTTAGTGCTGACTAGTTTCTATGGAGTGAAGATGGCCCCTTTTCCCGACGAGGTGGATGCTTTTACTGGCCCACATTGGCGAATTAAACTTTGCACTTGCAACAAAACTGCCCACAGTGGACAAGCAATTCAGTGGTATTCTCTCTTTACTGTGTCGCTGTCACGCCTTGGTCTAAGTATTTTGTGTTTTAGTTAATTAGTTGGTCAGGCCAGGGTGTGACATGGGTTTATTGTTTGTTGTATTCTTAGTGGGTTTTTTTAGTTATTGGGATTGTAGCTGATTAGGGGTGTGTGTTACATAGGTTTGGCTGCCTGAGGTGGTTCTCAATCAGAGTCAGGTGATTCTCGTTGTCTCTGATTGGGAACCGTATTTAGGTAGCCTGGGTTTCGCTTTGTATTTCGTGGGTGATTGTTCCTGTCTCTGTGTTAGTGTTCACCAGTCAGGCTGTAATAGGTTTCACGTTCCATTTTGTTGTTTTGTATTTATTGGTTATTTCATGTATAGTTCCGTTATTTGTTTCATTAAAGAACATGAGTAACCAACACGCTGCATTTCGGTCCGACTCTCTTTCGACAAACGAAGAACGTCGTTACAGAATCACCCACCACACACGGACCGAGCAGCGTGTCAACAGGCAGGAGCAGCCCAAAGAGGAGCCGCGTATTAAGGATTTCTGGACATGGGAGGAAATCCTTGACGGGAGAGGACCCTGGGCTCAGCCTGGTGAATATCGCCGCCCCAAGGAGGAATTAGAAGCGGTTAAAGCAGAGAGGCGCTGGTATGAGGAGGCAGCACGGCGACGTGGATGGAAACAGGAGCAGCCCAGAGAGGAGTACAGTATGGATATTACGACGTGGGAAGAAATACACAGGTGGGCGGCCGACCCAGAGAGAGTGCCGGAGCCTGCCTGGGATTCGCTGGAGCAGTGCGAAGAGGGCTATAGGAGAATGGAGTCGAAAAAAAAGACACGGCGGCGCAGAGCGAAGCCCAAAAAATATCTTGGGGGGGAGGATCAGAGGGGGAGTGGCTGAGTCAGGAGACAGACCTGAGCCAACTCTCCCTGTTTATTGTGAAGAGCCAAGGAGGAGACCAGAATCGGTGTTGGAGGTGAGCGAAGCAGAGACTGTGAAGGAGTTAATGGGGAAATTGGAAGAGAAATTAATGAGGGAGTTGCTAGTTTGGTGCTTTAGGTACAATATTCGTTTAATGGCACCTGGGTCAGCGCTCCATACTAGTCCTGAGGTGCGTGTTAGTCGGCTGGTGAAAAATGTGCCTCACGCACTAGGCCTCCTGTGTACCTACCTAGCCTTGCACGTCCTGTGCCAGTCCTGCTCTCAGGCTCTCCAGTACACCTTCACGGTCCAGTCCATCCTGTGCCACCTTCACACACCAGTCCTCCGATGGTAGCTCCCCGCACCAGGCTTCCTGTGCCTGTACTCTATCCAGTACCACCTCCACACCCCAGCCCTCCGGTAGCAGCTCCCCGCACTAGGCTTCCTGTGCGTGTCCTCGGCCCAATACCACCAGTGCCAGCACCACGCATCAGGCCTTCAGTGCGCCTCGCCTGTTCAGCGCAGCCAGCGCTTTCTCCCTCTCCTGCGCTGTCGGAGTCTCCCGCCTGTTCAGCGGTTCTAGAGCCTTCCTCCTCTACAGCGCTGCCGGAGCCTCCTGCCTGTATGGAGCAGCTAGAGCTGCCAGTCTGCATGGAGCAGCCAGAGCTGCCAGTCTGCATAGAGCAGCTAGAGCTGCCAGTTTGCATGGGGCAGCCAGAGCTGTCAGTCTGCTTAGAGCAGCCAGAGCTGTCAGTCTAAATGGAGCAGCTAGAGCTGCCAGTCTACATGGAGCAGCCAGTGTTGCCAGCCTGCATGGAGCAGCTAGAGCTGCCAATCTGCATGGGGCAGCCAGAGCTGTCAGTCTGTTTGGAGCAGCCAGGTTTGCCAGTCTGCATGGAGTAGCCAGTCTGCATGGAGTTGCCAGTCTGCATGGAGCTGCCAGTCTGCAAGGAGCTGCCAGTCTGCAAGGAGCTGCCAGTCTGCAAGGAGCTGCCAGTCTGCAAGGAGCTGCCAAAGCTGTTAATCTGCATGGAACAGTCAGAGCTGTCAGTCTGCAAGAAGCCGCCAGAGCTGTCAATCTGCATGGAGCAGCCAGAGCTGCCAGTCAGCATGGAGCAGCCAGAGCCGCCAGTCAGCATGGAGCAGCCAGAGCCGCCAGTCAGCATGGAGCAGCCAGAGCCGCCAGTCAGCATGGAGCAGTCAGAGCCGCTAGTCAGCATGGAGCAGCCAGAGCCACCAGTCAGCATGAAGCAGCCAGAGCCGTCAGTCAGCCAGACTCTTCCAGATCTGCCAGTCAGCCAGACTCTTCCAGATCTGCCAGTCAGCCAGACTCTTCCAGATCTGCCAGTCTGCCAGGCTCCTACAGTTAGCCAGACTCTTCCAGATCTGCCAGTCAGCCAGACTTCCAGATCTGCTATTCAGCCAGACTCTTCCAGATCTGCTATTCAGCCAGACTCCTCCAGATCTGCCAGTCAACCAGACTCTTTCAGATCTGCCATTCAGCCAGACTCTTCCAGATCTGCCAGTCAGCCAAACTCTTCCAGATCTGCCAGTCAGCCAGACTCTTCCAGATCTGCCAGTCAGCCAGACTCTTCCAGATCTGCCAGTCAGCTAGACTCTTCCAGATCTGCCAGTCAGCCAGACTCTTCCAGATCTGCCAGTCAGCCAGACTCTTCCAGATCTGCCAGCCAGGATCCGCCAGTCAGCCAGGATCTGCCAGATCTGCTAGTCAGCCAGGATCCGCAAGTCGGCCAGGATCCGCCAGTCAGCCAGGATCCGCCAGTCAGTCAGGATCCGCCAGTCAGCCAGGATCCGCCAGTCAGCCAGGATCTGCCGGATTCAACTGCCTGGCTGGGCTTCATCTCAGTACTAGGCTTCTTCTCAGTGCTGGGCTGCCTCTCAGTGCTGGGCTGCCTCTCAGTGCTGGGCTGCCCCTAGGTCCCGAGCTGCCCCTCAGTCCCGAGCTGCCCCTCAGTCCCGAGCTGTCCCTCAGTCCCGAGCTGCTCCTCAGTCCCGAGCTGCCTCAGTCCCGAGCTGCCCCTCAGTCACGAGCTGCTCCTCTGTTCAGTAGGTTTCTGGGTGAGGACTCTTCGGCCATGGTCGGCGGCGAGGGTGGATCATCCCAGGACGCGAAGGGGAGGAACAATGATATATATGAAGTGGGGTCCACGTCCTGAGCCGGAACCGCCACCATGGACAGACGCCCACCCGGACCCTCCCTATGGTTTTGAGGTGCGTTCCGGAGTCCGCACCTTAGGGGGGGGTTCTGTCACGCCTTGGTCTTAGTATTTTGTGTTTTAGTTAATTAGTTGGTCAGGCCAGGGTGTGACATGGGTTTATTGTTTGTTGTATTCTTAGTGGGTTTTTTTAGTTATTGGGATTGTAGCTGATTAGGGGTGTGTGTTACATAGGTTTGGCTGCCTGAGGCGGTTCTCAATCAGCGTCAGGTGATTCTCGTTGTCTCTGATTGGGAACCGTATTTAGGTAGCCTGGGTTTCGCTTTGTATTTCGTGGGTGATTGTTCCTGTCTCTGTGTTAGTGTTCACCAGTCAGGCTGTAATAGGTTTCACGTTCCGTTTTGTTGTTTTGTATTTATTGGTTATTTCATGTATAGTTCCGTTATTTGTTTCATTAAAGAACATGAGTAACCAACACGCTGCATTTCGGTCCGACTCTCTTTCGACAAACGAAGAACGTTGTTACAGTCGCCACCAGGCTCGATACTATGTACAAGGACCGCTACTTTGATGCAGACAAGAAACGTTAAATTTGTTAAATGTTACATACAAGATGACAACATGGAAACGGACACCGTGACAGTGTGCACCAAGGAAGAGGCCACAGACAGACACAGCTGAAACGTCACTACTTGACATGTATGATGCATTCATGGTTGAGAATGAAATGACTGAACAATGAAACAGCACAGCAACTAAGTGAAAGAAATCAGTTTTGATTATGTTTTACTGGTAATGAGGACATACGTAAATGCCAATGAAAAATACTTTTTGGTCATTGTGTGTGTGTGTGTAACCTTTATTTAACTAGGCAAGTCAGTTAAGAACAAATTCTTATTTACAATGACTGCCTACCCCGGCCAAACCTGGACGACGCTGGGCCAATTGTGCGTCGCCCTATAGGACACCCAATCACGGCCGGATGTGATACTACAGTCCCTGGTTCGAATCCAGGCTGTAACACCTCTTGCACTGAGATGCAGTGCCTTAGACCACTGTGTCTATGTGTGTGTGTTAACTATTAAAGTTGTACAAGGATGCTCGAAAGGCAGCCAAAATGTTAAATATCGGTATCGGGACTTATCGGATGTCGGATATCGGCCAAAAGTGTCATTTCGGTGCATCACTAAATATAATCAAACAAACATATTTACAATGCAGAAATAGAATCTCACCATCCCAAAAAAATCTAGATTCTCATCCAAAACACAGTAAAAAACACTAGTTACTAATTATTATGTTTGTCTTGAGTCTTTAGATAGGGTCAAATTTCAAACATTGCTGAGATGGCAATGTTCCTTATGCAAGAAGAAGCTGTTTAAGTATTGTGTTTCCTTGATTTCTATAGGACAATCTCAATAACCAACCAACATCTATGTCCCTATCAGCCAACATTGAGGTCGCTATCCTTAGGAAATCCCTACTACCATGGAAAATAGCTGTGTGTGGTTGCGGGTTGGTCTAAAGCTGTCACAACGTGTTACACTTGTCCCTGTCACCTTCTATCTAATTATATAGGTTAATTTACATGCATGCGGTTACTCTGCAAATTAATTGGTAGAGAACGGCCATAGCAAGAGAGAAAAGTGTGTACTTTTTGTTCACTCAAAATCATATTATGAACATCAGCCTATATGTAAGACTATCATATCAAATTATTAATTACCAGCTGGGAGCGGGCAGAGGGTTATTATCATTCATGGGCCTTGTAAAGTGGGAGCAAGGTTTTTAAGCCACTGCAGGTGGACACATGCCAGTTTCCCCCATCCCTATTAATGTGCTTTTTTATCACAGTCAGTGATGGCTGCCGCTAGCTGGGATAAGGAGTAAGGAAATGTTTCGATTTCTTCCAGTAACGTAATAATAATAAAACCACCATGAGGAAACCAAAATGGCTCAGTGCCAAGATGGACTCAAAAGCACTTATTGTCTCTCCGGTGTGGCCCAGGAAGCACAGATACAGCATGAGGAGGTTACTGTATGTGCTATTTAATTCAACATGTATCTCAAATGACATCCTACTCCGTTTAGTGAACTACCTTTGACCAGTCGATTAGAATAGGAAGTGTCATTTTACATTTTCATTCTCCATTCCTGACCTTTTACACATGCTTCTTGACCCTAGATCTGTCATGTCCAAGGATTAAATCCCTATTTTAGACACCGAGATAAACACTCTAAGGGCTGATTTAAGGGTTCAAAAGGAGTCTGCAAATCCTACTCTGAAAGGACACGCTCACAGACAGAACTTGTGGCGGCTGAGTAAACTTCAAAGCATTGGATGAAATGTAGTATATCAATGGTCTTGCAACACGAGAGTCAATTATTTAATATTCGACTCCCACACCCATGTTTTGTCAACTATCTGCACTATTACCCAAGAAAGTAAAGGCAACTGAACTAAATGACTGTCATCATGAAGTGCTTTGAGAGACTAGTCAAGGATCATATCACCTCCACCTTCGCTGACACCCTCGACCCACTTCAATTTGCTTACTGCCCCAATAGACCACCAATCATCAAGTTTGCAGATGACACAACAGTCGTAGGCCTGATTACCAACAATGACGAGACAGCCTACAGGGAGGAGGTGAGTGCCCTCGGAGTGTGGTGCCAAGAAAATAACCTCTCACCCAAAGTCAACAAAACAAAGTAGTTGATCGTGAACGTCAGGAAACAGCAGAGGGAGCACCACCCTTATTCACATCGACGGGACTGCAGTGGAGAAGGTGGAAAGCTTAAAGTTCCTTGCCGTACATATCACTGACAAACTGAAATGGTCCACCCACACAGACAGTGTGGTGAAGGTGCAACAGAGCCTCTTCAACCTCAGGAGGGTGATGAAATTTGGCTTGGCACCTAAAACCCTCAACCAACTTTTACAATGGAGAGCATTCTGTCGGGCTGCATCACTGCCTGGTACAGCAACTGCACCGCCCGTAACCAACACATCACTGGGGGCAAACTACTTGCCCTCCAAGACACCTACAGCACCTGTCACAGGAAGGCCAAAAAGATCAACAAGGACAACAACCCCCCGAGCGAGCCACTGCCTGTTCACACAGCTTATCATCCAGAAGGTGAGGTCAGTACAAGTGGGACCGAGAGACTGAAAAACAGCTTCGAGCTCAAGGCCATCAGTGTTAAATAGCAATCACTAGCACATTAGAGGCTGCTGCCTCTAAGACTTGGGATCACTGGCCACTTTAATAATGTTTACATATTTTGCATTACCCATCTCTTATGTATATACTGTATTCTAGCCTATTCTACTGTATCTAAGTCTATGCCCCTTGCCCAATGTTTATATATTCTTAATTCCATTGCTTTAGATGTGTGTATTGTGAAGTTGTTAGATGTTACTGTTAGATATTATTGCACTGTTAGAACTAGAAACACAAGCATTTCGCAACACCCACAATAACATTTGCTAAACACGTGTATATGACAAACAAAATTTGATATCTGTGCCAGCTGTATGCTTGCTGTATCATTGTTCTGGTTGGTAGTGTTTCTCTGACAGAGGTTTCCTTTGAGACGGATGAGATGTCCCTTGAAGCTGACAGAGTGAGAGGAGGAGCAGTCTCCACCCTGATCCAAGGAGAGGTGCTGATCTGCAGTGAATACATTCTTACTGGTCTTCCCCAGTGCATGGACCTGCTGCAGGAGATCTATAAGAGGAGAAAGAGGTGACTAGGAGAACACACAGTTTACATACAAAGTGATACAGTACCAGAATATCAATCACATTTACTTATAAAGCCCTTTCTACATCAGAAGTCGGACAAAAAAGACAAAACAACAATCAGTGACCATAAAGGCAAAATGATCAATTCGACAGAAGAGGTGAGAGGTATTCCCCTGCCTCAGGTGTAGTATAACCGTTCTGCTGATGATAGATGGTTATTAAGGGAAGGGCTTGAGCCTGCTGGTACTTTAAATCAAATCAAATCAAATCAAATGTTATTTGTCACATACACATGGTTAGCAGATGTTAATGCGAGTGTAGCGAAATGCTTGTGCTTCTAGTTCCGACAATGCAGTAATAACCAACAAGTAATCTAACTAACAATTCCTAATCTACTGTCTTATACACAGTGTAAGGGGATAAAGAATATGTACATAAGGATATATGAATGAGTGATGGTACAGAGCAGCATAGGCAAGATACAGTAGATGGTATCGAGTACAGTATATACATGTGAGATGAGTATGTAAACAAAGTGGCATAGTTAAAGTGGCTAGTGATACATGTATTACATAAGGATGCAGTCGATGATATAGAGTACAGTATATACGTATGCATATGAGATGAATAATGTAGGGTAAGTAACATTATATAAGGTAGCATTGTTTAAAGTGGCTAGTGATATATTTACAACATTTCCCATCAATTCCCATTATTAAAGTGGCTGGAGTTGAGTCAGTGTCAGTGTGTAGGCAGCAGCCACTCAATGTTAGTGGTGGCTGTTTAACAGTCTGATGGCCTTGAGATAGAAGCTGTTTTTCAGTCTCTCGGTCCCAGGTTTGATGCACCTGTACTGACCTCGCCTTCTGGATGATAGCGGGGTGAACAGGCAGTGGCTCGGGTGGTAGATGTCCTTGATGATCTTTATGGCCTTCCTGTAACATCGGGTGGTGTAGGTGTCCTGGAGGGCAGGTAGTTTGCCCCCGATGATGCGTTGTGCAGACCTCACTACCCTCTGGAGAGCCTTACGGTTGAGGGCGGAGCAGTTGCCGTACCAGGCGGTGATACAGCCCGCCAGGATGCTCTCGATTGTGCCTCTGTAGAAGTTTGTGAGTGCTTTTGGTGACAAGCCGAATTTCTTCAGCCTCCTGAGGTTGAAGAGGCGCTGCTGCGCCTTCTTCACGATGCTATCTGTGTGAGTGGACCAATTCAGTTTGTCTGTGATGTGTATGCCGAGGAACTTAAAACTTGCTACTCTCTCCACTACTGTTCCATCGATGTGGATAGGGGGGTGTTCCCTCTGCTGTTTCCTGAAGTCCACAATCATCTCCTTAGTTTTGTTGACGTTGAGTGTGAGGTTATTTTCCTGACACCACACTCCGAGGGTATCAGTTCCGTTCCAACACAGTATAACTATATTATGTCACTGGATTTGTAGTGAAAGTATAACCTCTAAACTGTGGGCCACCTTCTTTGTCATAAATATTTGATACAGTGTGACATGATGGTGGTTTTTATTTAAAAAAAAAATAACAGCACACAACTATTTATCAGGGCTTTAATGTCAAAAGATTAAAACCTCTTACAGCTCCCCCCTTTTTTTGTGCAATTTCCGCCTGAAGACATACCCAAATCTAACATGTAGCTCAGACACAGAACCAAGGATATGCATATTCTTGGTACCATTTGAAAGAAAACACTGAAGTTTGTGGAAATGTGAATTGAATGTAGGAGAATATAACACAATAGATCTGGTTTATATAAAACAATGAAAAAAACATACGTTTTAGATTTTTATATCATCATCTTTAAAATGAACAAGATAAAACAAATATCATCCTGATGGGGACAATTTCAGTGGAAAATATAAGAGGGCAACAGTACTTGTGCAAGTTTCAGAATGATAACTTCCAAAAATGAGTGTGCTACATGACATTTATCATGAAGTCACCCAGGTGTCCCAAACAAGTAGCCCAAATGTACCCAAGTGGCCAAATTGGTGAAGGTATACATTTTGAAACAAATAACTATATACAAAATACCAAAATGGTATTCTAACACCCCCCCAAAAGCAATTGAGAAAAATATATATATTTTTTAAAATAATAATAATAATTGATTCAAAAATATATGAAAAAAAAAAATATTTATACACATTTACAAAATAACATGGGTAACTATTTACACACTTTAAATATTTGGAAGATCCTCGGTATTCTATCAAATCAAATTTAATTATATAGCTCCAGCCTAAAACCCCAAACAGCAATCAATGCAGGTGTAGAAGCACGGTGGCTAGGAAAAACTCCCTAGAAAGGCAAAAACCTAGGAAGAAACCTAGAGAGGAACCAGGCTATGAGGGGTGGCCAGTCCTCTTCTGGCTGTGTCGGGTGGAGATCACAGTGGTTGTAGAGGGCTCAGGTCCTCAGAGAGAGAGAAAGAGAGAATTAGAGAGAGCATACTTAAATTCACACTGGACCCCGGATAAGACTCCCATTCGGAGTCAGTGTCACTGTGAAAGAAAATGTTCAGTTAGAATAGTTTTACATATGAGCCCTGTATCAACTGTTATAATTGTCACGCCCTGGTCAAAGTATATTGTGTTTGTCTGCATTTATTTGGTCCGGCCAGGGTGTGACATTTTTGTGGTGTGTTTTGTCTTGGGGGTGTCTAGCATAGTCTATGGCTGCCTGAGGCGGTTCTCAATCAGAGTCAGGTGATTATCATTGTCTCTGATTGGGAACCATATTTAGGCAGCCATATTCTTTGAGTATGTCATGGGTGATTGTTCCTGTCTCTGTGTTTGTTGTCACCAGATAGGCTGTATAGGTTTTCACGTTCCGTTTGTTGTTTTTGTATTGTTCGTTTTCATCTTCATTAAACATGTCTCAAAAATACCACGCTGCATTTTGGTCCGCTTCTCTTCCACCAGACGAAAGCCGTTACAATAATAAACATATATATATATTTATTTTTTTACAAAAATATATAGATCCAGCTGCAGCTTGTTCAGACAAATCCATTAAGGCGGATTTCTGAGCGCTACGTGATTTATTTGATTTTCTGTGATTTTCTGAACTCACTCACACACACAGTCAATGGGGAGTGACACAATGTGAGGCTTATAGACACACTGAGCCTCCGTTCGAACTATCAAAGAACCATCAGATCTAGAGCTCTGAAACTTTAGAAACCTGTTCTAGAGCTTACGTCGATAGTGCACGGTGAGTTATGTGGCTCTAGAAGGTTCTCAGGCCGAGAAACAGCCTCATACATTTGCAATGACTTCAATTTATTTTGACCATCGTGAAAATGACGACATTTAGAAAAGTCCCAGAGTCACAAGACTAGGTGCATTGAAAACCGCCTCAACCCATAAAGACGGACTCTAACATTTGTCCCATAGCTCTTTCAAGGACCCTGTAGCAATGCCCGGAAAAACCTAAACTAAACACAGCCTTAATCAACCACAATCCCAATGCCTACAAAAACCCCAATACCACAACACAATAGCATAAACCCATGTTACACCCTGGCCTGACCAACTAATTAACTAAAACACAAAATACTAAGACCAAGGCATGATAATCACTGCCTGGCCATCCTGAATTGAACAGGCCAGTCAATTGGGCTTTTCTGCAGTGAATTAGAGCATGTCACATTTGTGATGGTAAATTCCCATTGTAAGACATTGCAAATGGACAGTACGTTTGCAATGGTTTTAATGAGGGATTCACCATCACCAAATGGACATGCTGAAATCAACACCAACGAGCGATGGAGAGGAACCACTATCAATGCCCGGCAATCCTGAGTTCAACGGACCAGTCAATTGGGCATTTCTGCAGAATATTAGAGCATATCAAATTCGTGATGGTAAATACCCATTGTAAGACATTGCAAATGGACAGCCGTGCACCTGGTAATCTGAACGGGTTACCAGGAGCACATTATTAAATGGTTTTTAATGCCTTTAGGGGAGTGCAAGGGGTATGGAGCACATGGCCGGGTAGGGAGCACCCCCCCCAGGCCCATCAAATAGGAAGTCATTTTGGACATTTAAAAAAAATATATTTAAAAAAAACGACAGAATCCCACTTCTCTCTCATTACACCAAATTCTTACTTTCTATGACTTCCTATGATCAAACATAGATCAAAAATATACCTTCTAGGTTGATTCAGGGCTTACTACCTCTTGATACTACCCATCCCGGATCCTGGATTGTGAATAAAGCCTCAGGCACATTAGCATAACGCAACGTTAACGATTTCTGAAAATTGCAAATGAAATGAAAATAATATGCTTGCTCTCAAGCTTAGCCTTTTCTTAACAACACTGTCATCTCAGATTTTCAAAATATGCTTTTGAACCATAGCAAATCAAGCATTTGTGTAAGAGTATTGCAAGCTAGCTTAGCATTTTGCGTAGCATTTAGCACGCAACATTTTCACAAAAACCAGATAACCAAATAAATAAAATCATTTACCTTCGAAGAGCTTCGGATGTTTTCAATGAGGAGACTCTCAGTTACATAGCAAATGTTCAGTTTTTCCCTGAAAGAATCTTTGTGTAGGAGAAATCGCTCTGTTTTGTACATCACATTTGGCTACCGAAACGAACCGAAAATTCAGTCACCAAAACGTCAAACTTTTTCCGAATTAACTCCATAATATCGACCGAAACATGGCAAACGTTGTTTAGAATCAAGCCTCAAGGTGTTTTTTCACATATCTCTTCATTGATATGCCGTTTGTGGAAGCCTGCTTTCCCCTCAGAATCCCATGGAAAAAACCAGCAGCTGAAAATGACGCACCAATTTCGACGGAGGACACCGGGCGGACACCTGGAAAATGTAGTCTCTTATGGTCAATCTTCCAACGATATGCCTACAAATACGTCACAAAAACGATAGATAGGGCAGGCTCATTCCTCTCGCATTCACAGCCATATAAGGAGACAATGGAAAACAGAGCCTCAAAATCCTGCTCATTTCCTGGTTGCCGTTTCATCTCGGTTTTGCCTGTAGCTCCTGTTCTACGGCACCCACAGACAATATCTTTGCAGTTCCGGAAAATTCAATGTTTTCTTTCCAAAGCTATCAATTATATGCATAGTCGAGCATCTTTTTGTGACAAAATATCTTGTTTAAAACGGGAACGTTTTTCATCCAAAAATGAAATTGCGCCCCCAGAGTTTCAAGAGGTTAACATAGTGATATACATAATTTGGTCAGTATAAATGCCTTTGGACATTTCTTATGCCATTTGGACATGGTTCACTGACTTTTGGGTTCGGAAAGCCGACTTCCTATGATCATATATGGCAAATGGACATAACATCCTGATTTGGTATTTTCAATACTTATGTACAGCATTTGTACATTTCTTATGCCATTTGGACATGGTTCACTGCCTTTTGGATTCGGAAGCCAACTTCCTATGATCATGTGTTGCAAATGGATAAAACATAGGCCTTATGGACAAACTAAATAAAATAAGACAAATGTATGTTCATATGGTTATTATATATGTACAATTGACAAACAGAATCGAAAAAATACGAAAATGGTCCACGTTTTTAGAGGGGGCTGAAATTTTGAAAAAATTTGAGATTTTCAAATTTGACCCTTGGGTCTTGACTTTAACCATTTACAATATGAAAATCTATGGTGGAGCTCGCTCGCCATCTTTGGGATTTTGGGGGTATGACACTTGGCATTTGCCATATGCCACTTGCCATATGGTTTGGATGAACTGCCATCCTTTTGAGTAGTATTTACAATTGTGGATATGTTTTGTAACTCGCATGAAAATGTCCAAAATAAATATTCCAGGTCGAATAAACTGGTCAAACTAAGTAGAGAATCAATCTTTAGGATGTTATTATCATATATATCCAATAACGTTCCAACCGGATCATACGTTTTCATCTGGAGCCGAATGGAACAGCCGTAGCACCCACAGAGAAATGCGCCACAGGAAAATGGCATTCTGTCGGGACACTGACTATTTTCCCTCCGATTTGGTCAAAGTTCACAGCAAATGCTCCATTACACTTTCTACTGAATGAGGACATCTAGTGGAAGGCGTTGGAAGTGCTTCCAGATCCATATTGTGTTGGGAAATTTGCCTCAACTTTCAGAATTTCACTTCTTGTTTGGAAGATTGCCTGCCCTATGAGTTTTGTTATACTCACAGGCATAATTCAAACATTTTTAGAAACTTCAGAGTGTTTTCTATCCAATAGTAATAATAATATGCATATATTAGCAATCTAGGACAGAGTTTGATGCAGTTCACTAAGGGCACACAATTCATCCAAAGTTAAAATACTGCTTTCTATCCTTAGCAAGTTATTAAGGCAGGTGTAACTGCAGATCTCCCCTTCGTCTGAAGAGGAGTAAGGATCGGACCAAGATTCAGCGTGGTAAGTGTCCATAACTTTAATCAAAGAAAGCACTGAACACTGAATACAAAAATAACAAAAGGAACGTGACGAAACGAAACCGAAACAGTACCGTGTGGCTACAAACACTGACACGGAAACAAACACCCACAAACCAACAATGAAACCCAGGCTATCTAAGTATGATTCTCAATCAGAGACAACTAACAACGCCTGCCTCTGATTGAGAACCATACTAGGCCGAAACAGAAACCAAACATAGAAAAACAAACAGACTGCCCACCCCAACTCATGCCCTGACCATACTAAATAAAGACAAAACAAAGGAAATAAAGGTCAGAATGTGACAGCAGGCTATAGATAGATAGAAGTGTTCCTCCTGTAACTATTATGTGTAGACCAGGCCTGGGAAATTATTCTCCAGGGAGGGCCACATTAGAATATATTTTTGCAATCGCAGGCCAGAATCATATTACAGGATTATACATCATGTGTATGACTGTGTTTACATATTTATCTACTGCAAATCAAATCCAGATATGGTACTTATTTTACTTTTTTAACATGCACAGAAATAAACCACATCCATGTTCTCCTTTTGATAAATATTTTCATTATTAAACATGCAATGAATTACACTGAGGGAAAAGTACACTGTGCATTTAGCACAAAAGACAGAACTCTTCTTAAGGTGTATGCACAAAAACACAAGAAAGAGGGAGGGCTCAACATTACAATTAAACTACTCAATCAGTGTGAGGAGTGAAATCTCTGATGGGCATTGACTGGAGCAGTGAAGTCAGGTATCGTTTCTGATGTTGTTATGCACAGGATTGCTGAGAGGTGAGAGTCAGTAAGAGATGATCTATGCCTTGACTTGTTATATTTCATCACTGAAAATGTCTGTTCACATTCATAGGTTGACCCAAACAGTACAATCATCTTCTGAGCATGACTCTTAATCTTTGGAAAGTTGTGTTCATCGAGAGATGCATAGAACCCCATCAGTGACATTGTTTTGAATAGTTCTCCAATCACTGCATCAGACTGAAGATTGATAAGCTCAAGTTGCAGGTCAGTGGGAGCGTTATCCACATTGATGGTGAAAGGAGAGGAAACCAACAGCATGTCATTTTCCAACACTTTGAAATCCTCAAAACAACGAGAAAACTCACTGTTCAAAGCACGCAGCAGCGATGTATACTTCTCCTGCTGGTCATCTGATAGGGAACAGACTAGTAGTGTCGGAAGGTGGGTGACATTGTTGGCTTCTACTTGCTGGGTCAGGAGGAGTAATTTTCCCTTGAAGGCTTTGACAAGGTTATACATCTGATTTGCAAAATGGTCCTTCCCTTGTAGTTTGGAATTCAGTTCATTCATGAGGGCTATGATGGCCACGCTGAAGGCAAAATCAGCCAACCATTCTTTATCTTGCAGTTGAGGGAAATAGACATATTTTCCTTTCATTTGCAAAAACATCAGGTCCCGCACCTTCCCCAAAGTCTGCCATCTCATGTTTGTGTGGTAGGGGAGATCTGCATGACCCAACTCTGTCTCTTCCAACAGTGAGACAAACTGCTTGTGGTTTAAAGATTTTGCTCTTATGAAATTTACCACTTCCATCAGTGGTCACACTGGATAACTTCTCGAAACTCAGTCCCAGCTTTGCCACACACTTATTAACCTCCAATAAATCTTTCCCTGTGGTAGTGCTCTTCATTGACTACACTGAAGCAAGCTCCTCTGTAATTTAAAAGTCTGGGGTTATGCCTCGTAAGAATATCAACAACTGTGCCGTGTCACTTGCATCACTGCTCTCATCCAGGGCCAAGGAGAAATAGGTGAAATCCTTTACCTTGTCTTTCAACTGTTGTTCCATATTCTCTGCTATGTCTGCAACACACCATGCCACTGTTTGTCTTGACAGGGAAACATTTTCAAACAGCTCTTTCTTGTTGGGGCAAAGTATTGCTGCAGAGACAATTAAACATTATTTAATGAATTCACCCTCATTGAATGGCTTCAAATCAAATCAAATCAAATGTTATTTGTCACATACACATGGTTAGCAGATGTTAATGCGAGTGTAGCAAAATGCTTTTGCTTCTAGTTCCGACAATGCAGTAATAACCAACGAGTAATCTAACCTAACAATTCCAAAAATACTACCTTATACACACAAGTGTAAAGGGAAAAAGAATATGTACATGAAGATATATGAATGAGTGATGATACAGAACGGCATAGGCAAAATGCAGTAGATGGTATCGAGTACAGTATATACATATGAGATGAATAATGTAGGGTATGTAAACAAAGTGGCATAGTTTAAAGTGTCTAGTGATACATGTATTACATAAAGATACAGTAGATGATATAGAGTACAGTATATACATATACTTATGAGATGAATAATGTAGGGTATGTAAACATTATATTAAGTAGCATTGTTTAAAGTGGCTAGTGATATATCTTTACATCCATTAACATCAATTTCCATTATTAAAGTGGCTGGAGTTGAGTCAGTGTGTCACGCCCTGGTCTTAGTATTTTGTGTTTTCTTTATTATTTTGGTCAGGCCAGGGTGTGACATGGGTTTATTATGTGGTGTGTTTAGTCTTGTTTTTTTGTAGGTATTGGGATTGTGGTATAGTGGGGTTTTCTAGAAAAGTCTATAGTTGCCTGAAGTGGTTCTCAATCAGAGGCAGGTGTTTATCGTTGTCTCTGATTGGGAACCATATTTAGGCAGCCATATTCTTTGAGTGTTCCGTGGGTGATTGTTCCTGTCTCTGTGTTTGTTTGCACCAGATAGGCTCAGTCACTTTGGTTTTTCTTTTTTACTTGTTTTGGAAGAGAAGAGAACGTGAGCCGGGTGCGCCATTCTCCTTGCAGAGATGGTGCAAAATCCATCAACACGGTCGGTCCCTGGGATTGGGCTGGCTAACGATTTGGTTTGCTTGGAAGGAAAAGGAGTTGGAGCCTTTAGGACGGGAAACTTTTGGAAGGACAATCTTTATGGGGATTCTAAAGCTGACGGTGAAGGATGTGTTTTGCTTCCAAGGCAACTCGTTGGAGGGAGCATATGACGTGGCACTAAATACAGAGGAGAAACATGATGATATCCTGAGAAGAGCAAGAGCAGTGGGAGGTGAGAGGCCGATGAGCCACTATGAAATAACAAGCCTGGCGAGGAACAACTTTAGGGTTGTAACTGTCAACATGTACAACATGTACAACCCATACGTTAAGGACAATCTCCTCAGCAAGGCACCTCAAAGACTCCCTTGGGTTTTGGAATGGGAGGAGAGGCTTCCAGGCCCTCCTTAGGGAGGACCCAAATGGACATGGTGGCTACCTCCATCCTCCTGCTATGTTCTCCCTAGGGGCTGACAGGGGGACGTTGTTTTATGCACGTCAGCCCCCATTTTGCAGGCGCTGTAGGGCCTACGTCCACATCTTCGCCTCGTGCAGCACAAGAAAATGCAGATTTTGTGGATCTGGGGAGCACGAGGCGAAGGATTGTGACAAGCCTAAGACGTGCCACGGGTGTGGATCATCAGCACACCTGTGGCGGGGGTGCCCGGCTCGTCAGAGGTCATACGCGTCTGCGGCTGGGGGGGGGGAGCAGGAGCGGGGGATGGGGGAAGAAGAAGAGGGGAAGGAAGTACGCCTCATGACCAGAGTACAGGTCCAGAGGGGAAGGCGGCAAGGAAGGAGTAGGAGCAAGAAGCGGCGGATGGAAGAGAGAAGGAAACGGAAGGCACGGGAGTAGGAGAACCAGGAAAAGTGGAGGAGCATGAGAGAGAAAGCGAGGGAGGGGTGGTGGAGAAGGAGACGGTGGAAGAGCAAGTGGAGTGGGGGGAAAGTGCCCTGGTGGAAGAGATGAGGGGTATGGTGGAGGAGCTGGCGGGGGGGGGGGTGGTATCTCTCCACTGCCGACATCACCAAAGAAGAGAGTGAAGAGGAGGGTGCGATTGGCCGACAGTGAGAGAGAGGGGATGGCCAAGTGAGCGATGGGGGTGGGAGAAACCTCTGGGTTGCTGCTGGTTTCCCCAGGCCCTCAACTTCTGTTGGGTGGGGACACACCTAACAAGACCCAGGACTGGGCACAGGAGGAGGTGGGGAGTTTTTTGTTTGGTGACTCAGCCTCCCCTATTTTCCAAACTAGCTGCAGCACTGGGGAGGGGGAGGGGTGTGGGAGTAGACCCAGGGTGCAGGGCACCCCGGAGCCAAACACTATTCCTGCATCCTGGGTTGGCGAGATGGAGGAAGAGACGTCGGGAGTACGGATGGTGTTATCACCGGTAGATATGGAGCAGGGGAGCATCGGGTGAGTCTCCTGTTTTTGTTTTTTTCTGTCTGGGTTTAGTATTTTAGTGTATTACATGTTTTTATTTTATTCTTTCATGGGGTCTAATTTTACTTTTGTTAGTTTAAATGTAAGGGGTTTAAGGGATGTTGTTAAGAGGAGGGCGGTTTTTAGTTATTTGGAGGGTGTGGGGTTTGATTTTTGTTTTTCACAGGAGGTTCACCTGAGGGATGGAGGGGATGTTAGTAGGTTTAAGAAGGAGTGGGACAAGGGGGAGTCGGTTTGGGGTATTGGGGGGGGGTGCACTCATCGGGGGTAGGGATTTTGTGTGGGCACAGGGAGGTAAAAGTGGAGGGTTCTTTTGTGGTGATGCAGGGGAGGGTTATAGAGGTGGATGTCACGATAAGGGATTGTAAATTTAGATTAGTGGTGGTGTATGGGCCACCGGTGGTGGCAGACAGGAGGGAGATGGTGGACTGTCTGGCGACCCTGTGTGTCACAAATAGGAAATTAGTGATAGGGGGGGACTTTAATACAGATTTAGGAATAGGGGGGATAGCAGTGCAGTCGCCATCACCGGGCTAATGGCTTGCCATGGTCTGGTTGATGGTGGCCTGCACACTACTCCGAAAATGGCCGGTCCTACATGGCGCAACTCCAGGGGGGTTGCGCGGAGGCTCAACTATATTTTTGTACCCAGGTCTTTGGGTAAGTTGTCTGGGAGGCTGTTGCCTGTTTTCTTTTCGGATCACGATGTGGTGCTCCTGCAGGTGGGGTCGCCAGTCTGCCTCTTTGGTAGGGGGTACTGGAAGTTAGATCGGGATGTGTTGGAGGAGCAGGCTTTTGTTGACGGGTTTTTTGGTTTCTTTTGGAGGCTTGAAGGCCTCCGGTCCATGTGCGAGGGGGTGTTAGATTGGGGGGAATTAGTTAAGGTGAGGATTAGGGCTTTTATAATAGGGTATTGCAAGAGGAAAAAAAGGGAGGTGGATCGTATCCAAAGGTTAATTGAACTCGAGTACGAGAAAGGCAACCTCGGCGGGTCGTTTGACTGGGAGGGATCCGCAACCCTAAAGGCGCAGCTCAGGGAGTTGCAGGAGCGGAAGGCTCGAGCTTTCCTGGAGCGTGCGCATAGTGGCTTTCTAGAACACAATGAGACTTGTTCTGCTATGTTCTTTAAGTCGGTTAGGGCCAGACAGAGTAGGAAGGTAATGCATGGTGTTAGGGAAGAAAATGGTAGTATAGTTAGAGAACCAGAGGATATCGTCAGGGTGACAACTGATCATTTCCAAGGTTTATTTAAGGAAAGGGAAATAGATGTAGAGCAGGGAAATGTGTTTTTAGAACACTTGTCCAAGCGGTTGCCGGAGGACATTAGAGAAGTGATGGAGGCCCAGATCTCACTAGAAGAGGTTGAGAGCGCTCTTAGGAGGATGGGAAAAGGGAAGGTGCCTGGGATGGATGGGCTGCCGGCTGAGTTTTATCTCAAGTTTTGGGGTATACTTGGACCAGTGGTCCTCGAAGTCTTGAAGGCCATCCTTGAGACGGGGGTCCCGGGGGGATCAATGGCTGTTGGTGTGCTGTCACATTTATATAAGAAGGGGGAAGTAACAGACCTTGGCAACTGGCGGCCGTTGACCATGCTGTGTGTAGATTACAAGCTACTTGCAAAGGTTTTACCAGACCGGTTGCGCACAGCCCTTCCCTACGTCGTCCATGAGGATCAGATGTGCGGGGTAGAGGGCCGCTCCATTTTATGGAACCTACAGTTAATCAGGGACTCCATCGCTTGGGTTGAAGATAGAGGACTGACTTTAATGGTAGCAGCGCTAGATCAGGCGAAAGCCTTTATTCAGAGTGTTAGGTCGATTAGGATTTGGGGAGAAGTTCATAGGATGGATTCGTACATTATATGTCGGAGCGGGGTGCCGAGTTAGTGTAAATAGTCACTTGGGTGATGTTTTTGACCTCTCGTCTGGGGTCAGGCAGGGGTGCCCACTCTCGGCTCTCCTCTTCGTTCTGTACATGGAGCCTCTGGGGGCTGCCATTAGGGCAGACACAGGGGTGGAAGGCTTGTTGATCCCTGGAAGTGGTGGGCTGCGTGTTAAGATGACGCAGTACGCCGACGAAACTTCCTTGCTGCTGTGCAAGGACTCGTGCCTGACAAGGTCCCTTGCCATCTTTGGGGATTTCACCCGAGCGTCGGGAGGGGTTCTGAACCGTCAAGTTTTTCGGAAGATGGCGGGGTAGAATGGATGTGCCCGGGGGGTTATCTCTCTGTAAGGGGGCCCTGAGGATTCTCGGGGTCCATTTTGAGACCTCCGGCTCAGCGACGCTAAACTGGAACATGCGTATCGCAGTGGTACAGAGGAAGCTAGCAATGTGGAAGGCTAGGTATTTGTCTTTTATGGGCAAAGTCCTGGTCCTTAAGGTGGATGTGTTGCCGTCTCTTTTGTATTTGGCGTACATCTACCCATTGCCGGCTTGTCTGAGGAGGCCTCTAGTGAGGCTTGTATTTCAGTTCATGTGGAGTGGCAGGTGCGAGTGGGTCGCCAGGGCACGCATGCTCTGTCCCATCGGGGAGGGAGGTAGGGGGGTACCACATTTCCCGCTCAAGCTGGACGCAATTTTTGTTTCTTTCTTGTTAACGGAGCTTGCTCATCCAGTGATACACCCGTCCGGTTACCTCCTGCGGGTGTTCTTCTCGTATCAGGCGAGAAGCGTAATGGTGTGGTCTAACACGGTTCCTCGGGCGGAACAGCTGCCGTGGCACTTTGGTCATGCGGCCAAGTGGCTGCGTGCGCACCCTGAGGTTGAAGTTGCCCGAGTAGGTTTAGATCACAGGCACCTGTACGAGGAGGTCAGAAAGGCAGGGTGTCCGGCGCCTATAGTGGGCATCTCGGACGTGGTCTGGGAGGGAGTGCAGGCGCGGGGTCTGGACAACAGGCTCAAGGACCTGAATTGGTTGAGCCTCCATAAGTGCTTGCCGGTACGTTCCATCATGTACCGGTATAGTTTGGTGCAATCCCCCACCTGTCCAAGATCCTCTTGTGGCAGGGAGGAGACTGTGCGCCATGTCTTTTGGGACTGTGCCTTTGCCGGAGTAGTATGGGCTAGGGCACGGGTGTTGTTAGGTTTGGTAAGGGGGGATTTTGTATTGACGTGGGCCAGGTTAGAGAGAGGTGTAGGGAGAGCGAGAGGGACGGATAGGGACAGGTTTCTGGTCTGGCTTCTCATGAGTCTCTTTAAACGGGGGCTGTGGGAAGCCAGGCAGAACATGGTGAAGACAGGGAGAGATTGGTGGGGTGGAAGGGATAGTGAGGAGGGTGGAAGGAGATTTGAGGGGGAGGATGAAGAGGGAGGAGAGGAAGTGGGGGCAGCATGCTGCTCGGGAGAGGTGGAAGGGGGTTTAGGGCTGGGTGTCATTTAGATATGTAAGGGGATAGATTAGGGACGGAGAGATAGGGAAAGGTAGTTTGTAGGGTGACGGGGAGCGAAGATGCTCCCCTGAGGTTTTGTTTGGGGTTTTTGTTTAGTTAAATTAAAATACCATTATTGGAGTATGTATGAAAATTATGAGTTGTAAAGAATTAATGGTATTAAAGGTAATAAAAAAAATAAAAAAATTAGGCTGTTTAGGTTTTCACGTTACGTTTCTTGTTTTGTATTGTTCGTGTTCTTTCTTTATTAAACATGTATCAAAATTACCACGCTGCATTTTGGTCCGATCCTTGCTACACCTCCTCATCAGAGGAGGAGATAGAAGAAAACCGTAACAGAATCACCCACCACAACAGGACCAAGCGACGTGGTGACAGGCAGCAGCAGGAGGAGCAGCGATCACAGGACTTCTGGACTTGGGAGGAGATATTGGACGGAAAAGGACCGTGGGCACAGCCTGGAGAATATCGCCGCCCCAAAGAAGAACTGGAGGCGGGGAAAGCGGAGAGGCGCAGGTATGAGGAGGCAGCACGGCGACGCGGATGGAAGCCCGAGAGTCAGCCCCAAAAATGTATTGGGGGGGCTCACAGGGAGTATGGCTACGCCAGGTAGGAGACCTGAGCAAACTTCCTGTACTTACCGCGGGGCTAGAGAGACCGGGCCGGCAACGTGTTATGCTGTGGAGCTTACGGTGTATTCAGCGCGGGTGCATAGGGTGGCAGGGTAGCCTCGTGGTTAGAGCATTGGACTAGTAACAGTAAGGTTGCAAGTTGAAATCCCCGAGCGTACAAGGTACAAAATCTGTCGTTCTGCCCCTGAACAGGCAGTTAACCCACTGTTCCTAGGCCGTCATTGAAAATAAGAATTTGATCTTAACTGACTTGCCTAGTAAAATTAAGGTAAAAAATATATATATATATATCCCGGTGCGGTACATACCAGCTCCTCGTATCGGCCGTGCTATGAGTGGGCATTGAGCCAGGTAAGGTTGGGCAGGCTCGGTGCTCAAGAGCTCCAGTGCACCTGCACGGTCCGGTCTATCCAGTACCACCTCCACGCACCAGCCCTCTGGTGGCAGCTCCCCGCACCAGGCTACCTGTGCGTGTCCTCGGCCCAGTACCACAGTGCCAGCACCACGCACCAGGCCTACAGTGCGCTTCACTTGTCCAGCGCTGCCAGAGCCTTCCTCCTTTACAGCGCTGCCGGAGTCTCCTGTCTGTTCTGCGCTGCCGGAGTCTCCCGCTTGTTTAGCGCTGCCAGAGCCTTCCTCCTCTAATGTTCCACCCAGCACAGCCAGAAGAGGACTGGCCACCCATCATAGCCTGGTTCCTCTCTAGGTTTCTTCCTAGGTTTTGGCCTATCTAGGGAGTTTTTCCTAGCCACTGTGCTTCTACACCTGCATTGCTTGCCGTTTGGGTTTTTTGGCTGGGTTTCTGTACAGTACTTTGAGATATTAGCTGATGTACGAAGGGCTATATAAATAAATTTGATTTGATAGAGGACCGAGGGTCTTCCAAATATTGAAAGTGTGTAAATAGTTACCCATGTTATTTTGTAAATGTATATCTTTTTTTCTTCATTTTTTTTTCCATTTTTTTTTCTCCATTTTTTTTTGGGGGGGGGGTGTTAGAATACCATTTTGGCATTTTGTATATAGTTATTTGTTTCAAAATGTATACCTTCACCTATTTGGCCACTTGGGTACATTTGGGCTATTTGTGTGGGACACCTGTGTGACTTCATGATAAATGTCATGTAGCACACTCATTTGGGAAGTTATCATTCTGAAACTTTGCACAAGTACTGTTGCCCTCTTATATTTTTCAATGAAATTGTCCCCATCGTCCTATCTGCATGTTTGTTTTATCCTGTTCATTTTAAAGATGATGATACAACAATAAAAATAAAATGTTTTTTTAATTGTATTATCGAAACCAGATCTATTGTGTTATATTCTCCTTCATTCAATTCACACAACTTTAGAGTGTTTTCTTTCAAATGGTACCAAGAATATGCATATCCTTGGTTCTGTGTACTGTCTTCGGGCGGAAATTTAAAAAAAGTAGGGGGTAGCTCTAAGAGGATTTATTAATAGTACTTAAAACCTCATCTTCACCAAATTATCCATTTAAAAATACCAGCTCAAAACCTACGTACGTCTACTAATGGGTGGTTTAAATTTTATCTAATTATATACTCAGCATTACTTTGTCAATTCTCTAGTAATTGATTATACACACGTACAATTTATCATAATTTCAAATAATTCACAGAATCCATATAAAACTTAAGAAATCTTAGGTACTCACACAGAACTTTAAGGATCACCCACACAGGATTGGTCAGATGTTCACACAGAACTGGTCAGACGTTCACACAGAAGATCAGAACATATTTGAAAGGTACTCACACAGAGTCAACCTATCCCGCTCACAGAGAATGGTCCGATAAATATTACCTAGTGATCCCATAACAAAATACTCACACAGAGTAACCCAGGGCATACCTGGCTAGCACATTTAAAATAATTGGAATTCACCATCTCTGAGGGTCACTTAAAAGATCACACAGACACACAGAATGAGGTCCTTCGTCCAATAGGGCTTCACCAAGTACCATGTTTCACACAGAAACGCACAGTCCCCTCGGCCCCTCACCCCTACAGACCACACCAATCCCCACTGTGATCAATTCAGTGCCAGGACAGCTCATGGTCACTCGCAACCGGACAGTGGCAGAGCATCTTTGAGTCCACAAACTCTCAAATTACTTTCCTCTGACTCGGCCCTGCTTACGCCTCCAAGGTGTCCTCCTTACACAGGAATTCACGATCAGAGTATACGTAATAGGCATATTTTAAAAACTCGACTTCAAATCTGTGTGTGGTTCGCATCTTTTTCTTTAAAAAAACTCAGTTTGAAATGTGGTATCCACTAAGCTCGCTTCCTCTCAGATCAAAGGTTGGTCCATCTGCTTCATTCCCGAAGTGTGGTTTCCCTAAGATCCCAAGTTTGAGGGATCCCTCATGCACAATTTATTTACCTAGATCATCAGGAACGGTCACCGAGTGAAGATTCACATCCCTTCCTCGTCGCCAAATGTCGTGGAAATTTCCTGTATTACCAAATCATGAGAGAGCAAACCACACAAAAGTCAGAGTTATCATAAAGTCCATCTTTGATTATATGAGCTTCACCATAGCCCTGTGACTCTCAGATAAATTCAGTGTCTATAAATGAATTCTCTGAGAGTGCATACAAAACAGTCCTTGGTATCATTTATAGCCAAGACACACCCATCAAAACTCACATGACGAATAACAGATTATACAAAGAAAGACCTTTACTTCAGAGAGGAGTATCCCATAGCCAGACAGCATTGGCTATAAATTATCGTTCAGTTTGGTCTCCTAAACGAAAGCTCTTATCTCGTTCTTAGAACCAAAAACATTACCTCATCCAATGGCATATATCAAATACACCCCCTCCTGGACAAGTTTACAGAGAGACGTGACTGCCACACAGACATTGTGAAGCCATCCTAACTGGTTCCCCATTAATCACACCATCCCTTCACATGGTTTAGGAATAGTTTACAGACACATTCACAGATAAGACTAACCCGACCTCTCCCCTCTCTGGGCTCAAGTAACTTTCTCCACATAAGCATGCTTATGAAAATGATTTATAAATGTTACCTAAATAATTCTGATTCTGCCACGACAGATACTAACAGCTTACAGACGGTAGGCCATTAAGGTTACTGTTATGAAAACTTAGAACACTAAAGAGGCCTTTCTACTGACTGAAAAACACCCAAGGAAAGGAGCCCAGGGTCCCTGCTCATCTGCATGAACATGCCTTAGGCATGCTGCAAGGAGGCATGAGGACTGCAAATTTGGCCAAGGAAATAAATTGCTGTGAGATGCCTAAGACAGCTCTACAGGGAGACAGAATGGACAGCTGATTGTCCTCGCAGTGGCAGAAAACGTGTAACAACACCTGCACAGGATCATTACATCCAAACATCACACCTGCAGGACAGGTACTTGATGGCAACAACAACTGCCCGAGTTACACCAGGAACTTACAATCCCTCCATTAGTGCTCAGACTGTCCGCAATAGGCTGAGAGAGGCTGGACTGAGGGCTTGTAGGCCTGTTGTAAGTCAGGTCCTCACCAGACATCACCGGCAACAATGTCGCCTATGGGCACAATTCCACCGTCACTGGAAAAGACAGGACTGACAAAAAGTGTTCTTCACTGACGAGTCATGGTTTTGTCTCACCAGGGGTGATGGTTGGATTCCCGTTTATCGTTGAAGGAATGAGCGTTACACTGAGGCCTGTAGTCTGGAGCGGGATCGATTTGGAGGTGGAAGGTCCGTCATGGTCTGGGGTGGTGTGTCATAGCATCAACAGACTGAGCTTCTTGTCATTGCAGGCAATCTCAACGCTGTGCATTACAGGGAAGACATCCTCCTCCCTATCTGGTACCCTTCCTGCAGGCTCATCCTGACATGACCCTCCAGCATTTCAATGCCACCAGCCATACTGCTCGTTCTTTTGATGTTGAGACTGGTGATCTAATGGTGGTAATCTCCAAGACCTGTGCTACCTGCCTCCCTCCTCATCGCCCCTGGGACTGTATCATTGACCTGTTTTCCGGTGCTACACCTCCGCGCAGACGCATCTACCATCTGTCGGTGGCTGAGACCCAAGCCATGGAGGAGTACATTCAAGAGGAGCTCCAACAGGGTTTCATCCGCAGGTCCACGTCCCCTCCGTTGGCTGGTTTCTTCTTCGTGGCCAAGATGGAGGGAGGATTATGCCCTTGCATCGATTACCGTCGACTCAATGACATCCCAATGAAGTATCGGTATCCTCTCCCCCTTGTGCCGTCAGCCATCGAGCTGCTCCGCAGAGCCCGGTTCTTCACCATACTGGACCTGCGGAGTGCCAACAATCTCATTCGCATCAGGAGGGGCATGAGTGGACACAGTGTATAACGCGATATCTGGTCACTACGAGTACTTGGTTATGCCCTTTGGCTTAGCCAATGCACCATCAGTGTTCCAGGTGTTCAGGGACATGCTCGTAGGTCAGGTGATTGTGACCAACCTGGAAGATCACATCACTCACGTTCGAGCAGTCCTGGAACGCCTCTTGGCCAACCACCTATTCTTCAATTCGAAGAGGTGTCAATTCCACCAGAGGGCTGTCTCCTTCTTGGGCTACCAAGTCAGCCCGCAGGGAGTAAAGATGAAGGGCAAGAAGGTAGCTGCAGTAAGGTCCCAACCACCATCAAGGGGTTACAAAGTTTTTTGGGGTTTGCCAACTTTTACCACCGCTTCATCAGGAACTTCAGCGCCGTCGCCGCCCCTCTCACCTCCCTTCTCAAGGGTGGGCCTGGTATGTTGGTTAGGTCTCCTGCAGCCGACAAGGCTTTTCGTCTCCTCAAGCGGCATTTCACCTCCGCCTCCTTGCTAAAACACCCAGATCGCATGCTACCTTTTTGTATTTGAAGTAGACGCATAGGAGGTGGGTGTGGGGGCAGTTTTGTCACAAAGATAGGGGGACCCATTAGATTGTATCCTTGTGTTTTCTTCTCCAAGAAACTGTCCTCCACAGATAAGAATTACGACTTTGGTGATCGGGAGCTCTTGGTGGTGAAGTTGGTATTAGAGGAGTGAAGATACTGGCTGGAGGGCACCAAGGAACCATTCGTCATCCGCACCGACCATCGGAACCTTGAGTACATACGGACAGAGTGGAGACTGAATCTGAGCCAAGCCAGGTGGGCACTCTTCTTCACCAGGTTTGACTTTACGCTAACCTATCACCCAGGTTCTAAGAAGTTACAATTACCCAGTCACTTTCGTATCTCAGCCTCTTTTCATGTATCAGGTCGGTGGTTCCTGGTCCCCTAGCTGATGCTGTCCCCTACGACACACCTCCACCCTCCCTGGAAATAGAGGGGGGTCCGGCAAAAGCTGTCAGATCCCTACTGGACTCCCAACGTTGTGGGGGTTGGCTCCAGTATCAGGTGAACTGGGAGGGGTATGACACAGAAGAGCATTGTTGGGTTCTGGTGGAGGACATTCTGGACCACAACATCATTCGTGATTTCCACCTTCGCCACCCGGACCGACCCGCTCCTTGTCCTCAGTGTTGTCCCCCTGGTTGGTGTCACCCTGCGGCTGGAGCAGAGGGGGGTACCGTCACGTCTGCTCCTCCCCTCCGGCGTACGACGTCGCCAGAGTACTAACGGTCCTGGGATTCATCATTATGCACACCTGGCACTCATCATTACGCACACCTGTTAATCATTGTGATTCACACCTGGACTCTATTGCCTTCATCATTTCCTCCCATTTATGTCACTCTCCCATCCATGTTTATTCACCATTTGGTATTGTTCTTGTGTATCAGCGTTCTGCCTTATGTTAGTGTCGTGTTCTTGGTTTTGTTTTATTAAAATGTTTCACCTGCACCTGCTTCTGACTCATCGCCCCATCCTTACATTTATGCCTGAATTTTTATTTTATATGTTAGCTGATAGGTCAAATATATGTTGGAGGGAATGCTGTCACCTCCATGTAGGTGTTTGTCCCCCTGTGTACTTAGGGTGTCAGGTTCTTGTCCAGTTCTGGCATTTAAGTCACTACAGGCTGGTACATGCCCCTGGTCCTGGAAATTATTGATCTACCCCTTTAGGATGGAGACGCTATCTTCATTAAAGTATGAGGATTCTAGTGGGGGTATATAGGTAGCTAGCACACAGGATACATTTTTTCTCTGTTATAATTTATTTTTACATTTCTAGCTAATTGTTCCTGTTGTGATTCATTCAGTAAAATGAATTAGGTCTGCTCTATACCAAATTAGCATACCCGTGAGGCCCTTCCTTGTTTCACACTGGTAGTTTGGTGGATGGGACTACGAGCTCTCTGTAACCTAAAGGGCAACCAGTGGGTCAATCTCCTCTATATCAAGTCAAGGGTGGAGTGATGGGCCATGTAAACATTTGGTTTTGAGGCACAGTTGTCATGACTCTCTCCTTGGTGAGGATAAAAGGTGCTTGGCACATGTCGGACAGAAAGCCAGACACCCCCTCTCTCCCATAGGAGAGGAGAGGGGGGAGTTGGGCCAGTTTTATGACTTAACAGCCGGTCATAAATAGTTTGCAGGAACTCCCCTTCTGGCTCTCTAGTATTGGAAGACTAAAATATGCTTTGTATATAGAGAAACTTTTGCTGCCAAAAACGTTTTATCCAGAGAGTGAATATGGGAACAATATTTATAAGATAGGAATGTTAAGAATGGGTCGTGGGGATGTAAAGAAAAATCTTGTCATATTGCTTTTCATTACGGTATGTCATTAAAAACTGTAATACGAAAATACTTTAAGTTAGGATGAAAATACATTCCATCTGTCAAATGCTTGTGTTTAAAAAAAACGTATAAAACCTTTTTTTAAAACCCTTTTCTCCCCAATTTAGTGGTATCCAATTGGTAGTTACAGTCTTGCCTTGTCGCTGCAACTCGCGTGCTAACTCGAGAGAGGCGAAGGTCGAGAGCCGCGCGTCCTTCGAAACACAACCCAGCCAAGCCGCACTACTTCTTTCGACTGTGTCAGCATGCATTGCGCCCGGTCCGCCACAGGTGTTGCTAAAGCGTGATGGGACAAGAACATCCCCGCCGGCCAAACCCTCGCCTAACCCGGATGACACTGGGTCAATTGTGTGCTGCCCCATGGGTCTCCTGGTTGCGGCCGGCTACGACATAGGCTTAGACCACTGCACCACTCGGGAGGCCCCTATCTGTCAAGTTCACATCTAAATGTTGTATAAAATAAATTATTAAGTATGAGAGTATTTTTGATAAGATAGAAATGTGATTTTAGTTTTCAATTAAGATAATTGTTTTTCATATAAGCTATGAACAGTCAGAGAGCTCAGAATTTGTGTCAGCATGATGGAACTCCCCCTTTGGCCCAAGCGTTTAAAAGGACTCACTAAGAATTAACATATCAGACCAGCCTGATGGACAGTGTGAGCTGAAAGTCAATGCATTGAGTGCCAGTCTAGAATGCAGCCAATGTCAGATTGATGATCTAAGGAAAGAGAACACAGAGCTGAAAGGTACTGTAGACTCTATTCATGGAAAGGTGGAGGTGGTGCAAAGGGAGAACAAACAACTTAAAGAAACCTTGCTTGATGTACAGTGTCGATCAATGCGGGACAATCTAATATTTTCAGGGATACTGGAGAATGACAACAGGCTGTGAGGACACTGTCCGAGAGTTTGTCAACTCAACTGAAACTGCCCACTGATGTTGTGCGTAATGTCACTTTCTCCAGAGTCCATAGCATGGGTAAGGCTTCTGGAAATAGGCCACGGGCTATCATTGCATGTTTTGACAAATTTAAGCAAAAGGAAATGACGAAGAGCAGGGGCAGAGAACTCAGAAACACTGATTTTGGAATGAATGATCACTTCCCCACCGAGATCAATGAAAGGAGAAAAAAATGCATCCCACCATGAAGGAAAAGCGTTGCCTGAATAAATGAGTCTCCATGGTGATAGATAAACCTTACATCAACGGGCAATTGTATCGGGACTCTAGAGTAACTCCCTGGCTATTTTAATTCAATGTTCAAATCTGAGTTTGTGTGTCGTAGTGTATCATGACAACTTCAAATATAATGAATACATACTCTATTGATCTCCACTTGACAAGGAAAGGGTTGCATATAGCTCAGGTTAATGTATATATCCGTCCTACCAAAATACATGTGGTTTTTAACTTGGTCAACATAAATATTATTCATATTTTGGCTTTGACCGAAATGCAAATGCATTAAGTACTTAGGATATAGGATAAAGGATACAGTCTACTTAGAAGGGACTGGAATGGGAATGATGGGGGTGTAGCACTGTACATTCAGAATCATATACCTTTTAAGATGACCTTAATGTATGTCAAATAGAGGCACTATGGGCTCAAGTACATCTGCCTCACCAGGCACCCATATTAGTAGGATGTGTGTCTAGACCTCCTAGCTCAAAGGTGTCCTATCTGGATAACTTATGCACTGGGTTTGACCAGGCCACAGATAGCACAGAGATGTATTTATATTGGGTGATTTTAATATAAATTGGAAGGATCATAATAATTTGAATAGAACTAAATTGATGAGATATGCCGAGAACTGTGGTTTGAAACAAATAGTTGATGATCTAGTAGTATCATTAACCAGGTAGGGTCATTGTTCAAACACATGCATTGATCTGATCTTCTGTAATATACCATTGCAATGCTTGAAAGCCAGATTAATGCCAGTGGGCTGGACAGACCATAATATTGTGACCATAACCATGAACACCATGATTGTGGTCAAGATAAATTTTAAAGCACTTAATCATGAGCTATTTCAAAATGATTTGGCTGCTGTACCCTGGGAGCTGATTTATCTAGAGGATGATTTAAATCACACTACATCATTTTTAATGGATTTGCTCACTGAGGTAGTGGAACATCATGCTCCAGTAAGAAAGAGTACAGTTGGGGCTCATCCATCTCCATGGATTGATGATGAACTGGGTGAGGCTTTTTCTCAAAGAAATATGGCAAAAGTCTTAGCAGCCAAAACTGAACTAGAAATTGATTAACAGAATTATAGAACATTATGCAATTAGGCAGTTAAATTGAATCATAAGGATAAAACGTTACTTTACAACAATGCCTTTATTAATTGTAAAATCTATCCCATCATGCCCCTCTTGTGTAGAGGTTGGTTGACAATTATCAGAGTACATGGAAAAGAATGATCTGATTACAGCCAATTAGCATGCTTATCGCAAAAAACATTCCACTACCACTGCATTGGTTGACATGACTGACGCACTAGTTCAAAGCTATTGACAATGACAGGTTTGTGGGTGTACTATTTTTAGATTTTAGTGCAGCATTTAATTTAGTGGATCATTAAATAATTTTGACAAAAGTAATGCATTATGGTTTTAAGGAGGTCTAACTGACAGGAAACAGTCCACCTACAGTATATCAATGGTTTATTTTCTTCCCCTCTAGCTTTAAACTGTGGAATACCGCAGGGCAGCCTCCTTGGGCCACTTCTTTATTTAATATATACCAACGACCTTCCTTATGCCTTATCTGAATCTCAAGCTAGAGATGATACTACAATTTATACAGTCAGACAATCAGTTCAACAGGTACAGCAAGCTTTACAAGGAGATTTGGAGAATATCAGGGAGTGGGTTTGCTGGAACAAACTTGTTTTAAACACCAAGAAATCCAAAGTTATGTTGGTCTGTTCCACTAGGAAAAGGCCAACACAACATGGGATACAATTAAGCATGGGGGAGTACAAATTGAGGAAGTGGCAGACACCAAACTACTGGGAGTGCAGCTAGACAACTGCTAAACATGGTCATTTCAAAGAACTAATCTATGTAAAAAATAACAATAAAACATGCATGATCAGAGGGATAGCTAAATATTTACCAGGAAAGATTCTTAAGCAAATAACACAAGCATTAATTAAGAGTCAGGTGAACTACTGTTCTGTGGTTTGGGAAAATGCATCAGCAAGTTAAATAAGGAGGGTGCAGATTGCACAGAACAAAGCAGCAAGGATTGTTTTAAGGTGGAGATATGGTTCTTCTGTTGTAGTCATGCTCAATGCTCTTGGTTGGTCATCAATCAACAAGATAATTGAAAAAAAACATGCTTATTTATTTCATAATATACACCATTTAAAATGGCCAAACTCTATTCACAACAGACATTCAGTAAATACTAGGAATAGATTGTACATGAGTTATCCAGACAGAAAATAGAAATAGGCAAAAGAACATTTGTAACGGCTTTTGTCTAGTGGAAGAGAAGCGGACCAAAATGCAGCGTGGTGGTTATTCATGTTCTTTAATAAATTAACTCGACATGAAATAACTAAACAAAACAATAAATGTGTGAAAACCTATATAGCCTATCTGGTGAACATAAACACAGACAGGAACAATCACCCACGAAACACTCAAAGAATATGGCTGCCTAAATATGGTTCCCAATCAGAGACAACGATAAACACCTGCCTCTGATTGAGAACCACTCCAGACAGCCATAGACCTTGCTAGATAACGCCACTAAGCCACACACCCAACACCCCACAAAACCCCAAGACAAAACACACCACAATAAACCCATGTCACACCCCGGCCTGACCAAATAAATAAAAACAAACACAATATACTACGACCAGGGCCTGACAACATTTCGATTTAGAGCAATAAAGAAATGGAATAATTTAACTGAACAAACCAGAAACCTTTCAATATATACATTTAAACAATACTTTAAAACCATTCAAATATAATACATAGGAAAGTTGTGCTGGACTATGGTAGATGAAGAATCAATATATATTTTTAGACTGAGTATTTATCAGGTCAACATGTTGGTGTATTATGTCTGTTTGTAACAGTGTGGAATGGAGCCTCTGGTGTGAACTTTAACCGAATGGGAGGGGAATGAGTCACTGTCTCAACAGAATGCCATTTCCTGGTTGCGCATTTGTCTATAGATATCACCATCGTTCCATTTGGCTGCAGATGAAAACGTATGCTCAGGTTGGAACGTTATTGGATATATATGAAAATAACATCCTGAAGATTGATTCTCTACTTAGTTTGACCAGATTATTCGACCTGGAATATATATTTTTGAAGTTTTCATCCGAGTTCTCCTGGACCAGCGTCAACTTTTGGGCACGTGAGCTGAAAGTGCTAGCAAATGCAGCTAATTGGACACTAGTATTGGACATTATGGAACAAAACAACAATTTATTGTGGAACTAGGTCTTCTTGCACTGCATTCTGATGAAAGATCATCAAAGGTAAGGGAATATTTATGATGTAATTACGTATTTCTGTTGACTCCAACATGGCGGAGAAATATATTTACATCTGAGCGCCGTCTCAGATTATTGCACGGAGGAATGGGCCAATATACCAGCAACAGTGTGTGAACACCTTGTGAAGACTTACACAAAACATTTGACCTCTGTCATTGCCAACAAAGGGTATATAACAAAGTATTGAGATAAACTCTTGTTATTGACCAAATACTTATTTTCCACATTAATTTGCAAATAAATTCATAAAAAAATCCTACAATGTGATTTTCTGAAATTTTTTCCCTAATTTTGTCTGTCATAGTTGAAGTGTACCTATGATGAAAATTACAGGTCTCTCTTGCACAATTGGTAGCTGACTAAATACTTTTTTGCCCCACTGTACATCGCCAAACCCACTGGCTCCAGGTCATCTATAAGTCTTTGTTGGGTATAGCTCTGCCTTATCTCAGCTCACTGGTCACCATAGCAACACCCACCCATAGCACGTGCTCCAGAAGGTATATCTCAATGGTCATCCCCAAAGCCAACACCCCCTTTGGCCACCTTTCCTTCCAGTTCTCTGCTGCCAATGACTGTAACGAATTGCAAAAATCGCTGAAGTTGGAGACTTATAATCTCCCTCACTAACTTTAAGCATCAGCAAGATGCGAGAGTGTCACACCCTTTGAAGAGGGGGATGACCACGGCAGCTGTCCAATCTTTAGGAATCTCGGACAATACGAAATAGAGGTTGAACAGACTAGGTTGCAACGAAGGCGGCAGATAATTTCAGAAAGAGAGGGTCCAGATTGTCTAGCCCAGCTGATTTGTACTGGTCCAGGTTTTGTAGCTCTTTCAGAACATCTGCTATCTGAATTTGGGTGAAGGAAAAGCTGGGGAGGCTTGGGCAAGTAGCTACGGGGGGTGCGGGGGTGTTGGCCGGGGTTGGAGTAGCCAGGAGGATATTCCAATCATGTAATGAAAAACAATTTCATTAATCATATCAGAAGTCTGTTTTCGCAGATTTGGTTCAGCCATAAGTTTTCTGAGCGGTAAAACAAAGTATTTTAAACATTCTGGGAACAGAAGTAAACATTTAGGCTGTTCCGGCAACTTTTATTTTTAGGTTGCAGGGAGGTTCTGAGAACATTTTCCTGGGAGGGTTTATTAAACACTCTTAACATTTTAATTGAAGGTTATTGGGAGGTTTTTAAATAACTTCCTTCAAACTTTCACTGAATGTTTCAATAAGAATTTTAGTAACAATGCTAGATTATTTTGGTTAAACATTTTTGAACTACAAGCACAGATAGGACACATAAATGTTTTTCCTTATGCATTAATCATGCATTTTTTTATTTTATTATTGTGACACAGCATCAGTGAGATTCAAACCTATAATATTCTATTCTCTATCCATGGAATTAGTCCACTGTGCCACCAGGATGGAGCTAGCATGCCATGTTTTTTTAAGCATTCAAAGCTGTTCATTTTAGTCTATTCAAACAGACCCTACTTCAAAGGAAACAAACACTCATTATCAGGTGTGGAAAACAGAATGCATATTCTTAGAACATTCTCTGAAAGTTACTAAAGTTTCTTGTGGTTTTATGGAAAGTTTTCTTAATGTTCTCAGAACAATTTTAGAACATGACGTGAAATAGAACCATGAGGAAAGCTGTATGAATCATTACGCTGAAGTACTGAAATTCTCATAGAATGTTGTTTAACATTCATTGAACAATTTGAGAACATGACTAAAAAGAACCACGAGGAAACCTGTAAGAAACATTTTGCAGAAGTAATGAAATTCCCACAGAAGAATAGTATTTCTTAAATTTCTCTGAACTATTTGAGAACATCTCCAATGTCAAACCAGTTGGAGAACATTCCTAGAACAGTAACAACATTATTATGAAATGTATCCATGTTTGCACTTTTAGGAAATGTTAAAGTAATGAAATGAAAATTATGTTTTTTTTTGTCAAGTTCTTTAACCTCTTGGATTTAGGGGGCGCTATTTTAATTTTTGAATGAAAAACATTCCTGTTTTAAACAAGATATTTTGTCACGAAAAGATGCTCGACTATGCATATAATTGACAGCTTTGGAAAGAAGACACTGACGTTTCCAAAACTGCAAAGATATTGTCTGTGAGTGCCACAGAACTGATGTTACAGGCGAAACCCAGATAAAAATGCAACCAGAAAGTGCCGCATTTTTTAAAACCGCCTCATGCCAATGATTCCTTATATGGCTGTGAATGAGTACGAATGTGCTTACGTTTTTCACTTATTCCCCAAGGTGTCTACAGCATTGTGAAGTCTTTGTAGGCATTTCCATTGAAGAATGGCTGTAAGGGACCATATATAGCATGTGGTCACATGGTGTCTCCCGCAGAAAATCTTGCGTAAAACACAGAGGTAGCATTTTTTACAATCGCTTCTTATGAGAAACCAATTGCCTCGACGGATATATTATCGAATATATATGTTAAAAACACCTTGAGGATGGATCCTAAACAACGTTTGCCGTGTTTCTGGTAATATTATGGAGCAAATTTTGAAAAAAGTTTGGCGTTATAGTTGTAGCATTTTCCGGTCGATTTCTCAGCCATGCATGATGAAGAAACGGAAGCTAATTTCGCCTACAAAAAAAAATATTTTTGGAAAAAAAGAACATTTGCTATCTAACTGGGAGTCTCCTGAGTGAAAGCATCTGAAGTTCTTCAAAGGTAAATTATTTAATTTGGTTGCTTTTCTTATTTTCATGAAAATGTTGCCTGCTGCCAGCAGAGCCTAGCATAGCATTATGCCATGATAAACTTACACAAATGCTTGTCTAGCGTTGGCTGTAACGCATATGTTGAAAATCTTAGATGACAGTGTTGTTAACAAAAGCCTAAGCTTGTGTTTGAATATATTTATTTAATTTCATTTGCGATTTTCATGAATAGGAAAAGTTTCTAGGGGTATTTATGTCTGCTGCGTTATGCTAATGCATTTGAGGCTATGATTACGCTCCCGGATACGGGATTGCTCGTCGCAAGAACACTGTCACGTTCTGACCTTTATTTCCTTTGTTTTGTATTTATTTAGTATGGTCAGGGCGTGAGTTGGGTGGGCAGTCTATGTTTGATTTTCTATGATTTGGGATTTCTATGTTTCTCAATCAGAGGCAGGTGTCATTAGTTGTCTCTGATTGAGAATCATACTTAGGTAGCCTGGGTTGCACTGTTTGTTTGTGGGTGATTGTCTATGTTGATGGGTTGTTTCAGCGCAGCTCGCATTAGCTTCACGGTTGTTATTTTGTTTACTGTTTTTTGTATAGTGTTTCGGTGTTCAGTTCGTTCTTTTATTAAAACATTCAACATGAACACATATCACGCCGCATTTTGGTCCTCCGATCCTTCTCGCCTCTCCTCTTCAGATGACGAGGAGGACGACCGTGACAGAATCACCCACCAACCAAGGACCAAGCGGCGTGGTAAAGGACAGCGACGACAGCAGCAACAGCAGCAACAACAGCGGCCAGCATCACAGGACTCCTGGACATGGGAGGAGATACTGAACGGAGAGGGACCCTGGGCAAAGGCTGGGGAATATCGCCGCCCCAAAGCAGAGCTGGAGGCAGCGAAAGCTGAGCGGCGGCGATATGAGGAGGCAGCATGGCAGTGCGACAGGTACGAGAGGCAGCCCCCCCAAAAAATCTTTGGGGGGGCAGACGAGGTGTGGTACTAAGCCAGGTAGCAGACCTGAGCTCACTCCTCGTGCTTATTTTAAGCAGCGCATTACTGGTCATGCACCGTGTTATGTGGTTAAGCGCACTGTGTCGCCAGTACGTGCCCATAGCCCGGTGCGCTATAGGGCAGCCCCCCGAAAGTGCCATGCGAGTGTGGAAATCGAGCCAGGGCGTATGGTGCCTGCTGAGCGTGTCTGGTCGCCGGTGTGCAGTTTTGGTCCAGGGTATCCTGCGCCGGCTCTGCGTGCTGAGTCTCCAGGGCACTGGGAGGGTGCAGTGCGTCCTCTGCCTGCGCTCCGCTCGTGTCGGGCAAATGTGGGAGTGGAGCCTAAGGGAGAGGTGCGTGGAGTAAGCACTAGATCTCCCGTGCTTACCCACAGCCCGGTTCAACCTTTGCCTGCACTCTGGAGGGTCCGGGCTAGAGTAGTTGTCCAGCCTGGGGATGTGGTGCTAAGGTTGCGCACCAGAGCTCCAGTGCTCCCCCACAGCCCGGTCCTTTAGGTGCCACCTAACACCAAGCCTCCTGAAAGTCTCCCCAGCCTGGTGGTTCCTGTGGCAGCCCCACGCACCAGGCTGTCTCTCTCGAGCTCCCGCCCCTCTGTCCCGAGCTCCCGCCCCTCTGTCCCGAGCTCCCGCCCCTCTGTCCCGAGCTCCCGCCCCTCTGTCCATTGAGAAGAGTTGCCATGGTTAGGAAGCCACGGAGGCGGACTAAGACAATGGTGAAGTGGGGTCCGCGTCCCGCGCCAGAGTTGCCACCGTGGACAGACGCCCACCCAGACCCTCCCCTATAGGTTAACCTGTTGAAACTCTAGGGGCGCAATTTCATTTTTGGATGAAAAACGTTCCCGTTTTAAACAAGATATTTTGTCACAAAAAGATGCTCGACTATGCATATAATTGCTACGATTCGAAAGAAAACACTCTGACGTGTCCAGAAATACAAAGATATTTTCTATGCGTGCCCTAGAACGTGAGCTTCAGGCAAAACCAAGATGAGACGGCATCCAGGAAATGAACAGGATTTTTGAGGCTCTGTTTTCCCTTGTCTCCTTATATGGCTGTGAATGCGAGAGGAATGAGAATGCCCTTTCTGTCGTTTCCCCAAGGTGTCTGCAGCATTGTGACGTATTTGTAGGCAGATCATTGGAAGATTGACCATAAGAGACCACATTTACCACGTGTCCGCCCGGTGTCCTGCGCCGAAATTGGTGCAAAAAAAGTCACCTGCCACTATTTTTCCAAGGGATACAGAGAGTAAAGCAAGCTTCCACGAACTGCATGTCAATGAAGAGATATGTGAAAAAACACCTTGAGGACTGATTCCAAACAACGTTTGCCATGTTTCGGTCGATATTATGTAGTTAATCCGGAAAAGTTTTACGTTGTAGGTGACTGAATTTTCGGTTCGTTTCGGTAGCCAGACGCAATGTGGAAAACGGAACGATTTCTCCTACACACAGACGCTTTCAGGAAACACTGCGCATTTGGTATGTAACTGAGAGTCTCCTCATTGAAAACATCAGAAGCTCTTCAAAGGTAAATGATTTTATTTATTTGGTTATCTGGTTTTTGTGAAAATGTTGCGTGCTACATGTTATTCAAAATGCATTGCTAGCTTTGCATACTCTTACACAAATTAGTCAATTTCTATGGTTCAAAAGCATATTTTGAAAATCTGAGATGACAGTGTTGTTAAGAAAAGGCTAAGCTTGACAGTAGGCGCATTATTTTCATTTTATTTGCGATTTTCAGAAATCGTTAACATTACATTATGCTAATGAGCTTCAGGCTATAACTGTATACAGGTTTTTTTCATAGCCAAACGTGAACAAAATGGAGCGATTTGTCCTACACAAATAATATTTTTTTGAAAAACTGCACATTTGCTATGTAACTGAGAGTCTCCTCATTGAAAACATCCGAAGCTCTTCAAAGTTAAATGATTTTATTTATTTGGTTATCTGGTTTTTGTGAAAATGTTGCGTGCTAAATGCTACTCAAAATGCTAAGCTAGCTTAGCATACTCTTACACAAATTAGTGAATTGCCATGGTTCAAAAGCATATTTTGAAAATCTGAGATGACAGTGTTGTTAAGAAAAGGCTAAGCTTGAGAGTAGGCGCATTATTTTCATTTTATTTGCGATTTTCAGAAATCGTTAACGTTGCGTTATGCTAATGAGCCTGAGGCTTTAGTCACGATCCCGGATCCGGGATGGGGAGTTTCAAGAAGTTAAGGTTTTGCGTCCGGAGTCCGCACCTTTGGGGGGGGGGGGGTACTGTCACGTTCTGACCTTTATTTCCTTTGTTTTGTATTTATTTAGTATGGTCAGGGCGTGAGTTGGGTGGGCAGTCTATGTTTGATTTTCTATGATTTGGGATTCCTATGTTTCGGCCTAATATGGTTCTCAATCAGAGGCAGGTGTCATTAGTTGTCTCTGATTGAGAATCATACTTAGGTAGCCTGGGTTGCACTGTTTCTTTGTGGGTGATTGTCTATGTTGATGGCTTGTTTCAGCGCAGCTCGCATTAGCTTCACTGCTATTTTGTTTACTGTTTTTTGTATAGTGTTTCGGTGTTCAGTTCTTTCTTTTATTAAAACATTCAACATGAACACATATCACGCCGCATTTTGGTCCTCCAATCCTTCTCGCCCTCTCCTCTTCAGATTAAGAGGAGGACGACCGTGACAAACACCCACAACAGTAGAAATGTACTTTTTTGAGCTGAAAGACGATGGTCATACCTTACCCATGATATTGAACCACGATGTAAGTCAATAAAACGTAGTTTTAGTCAAGGTCTGATATATTTGAGCACAAATTGAGCCAAATACGAATGTGTGATTTCTGATGTTTTTGTCAGTCTTAAGCGGAAATCCCACGGCGAGACGCCGTCAATGGCATCAAAATTTGCTTGCGAGAATAGAAAACGTCAATTCACATACACTGCCTAGCGTATGTCAACTTAAGTCTATTTTCCTATGACCATAGGGGTTAAATCATTTTTCTTGTTTTTTTTTTTTCAGTTTAGTGATTTTAATTTGATTAGGTTATTTGGAGAAAAAAAAAATTCCAGTAGTAGTTTTGTTTTTTACATTACTCTCATGGAGAGATATGTGTAAATCATGGAGGAGGATTCCGTTTTTTGAGGTTTTTAAATTTAAATTTATACACCTTGAGGCATATGTGAAGGAGTGTAATTGTATTGTTGAGTGTATTGTATTGTTGTGTTTTTTGTTTTGTTCTATTCCCGAGGGGTATAGGTCTAACTTATTGATCCTTGGCTCTACGATGGATTTGACAGTGAGATGGGGAGTATAAGCCAATTTTAAAGAATAGTTTCAATACAATGTGTTGATATTTTCTTTGAAATATGTTTAGATATGTGTATTAAGAATAATTGGTAAAAGTAATAATTTTTCATGTAGTTAATGAACTGAACTGTTGTTCTGATCTGTTCTTTCGAGGTTATCGTGAAAAGTGACATCAGACGGTATCTTAATGCATGGAAGAGATAATTGGACTGAATAGTGTGTGTACCTCAAAACCCCCTCTAACTGGCTGAAGAAGAGTGACAAAGGTGTTGAAGAAGGCCTTCCGAACCACTTCTACCGAGAGAAAGGAACCAAGCCAGAAATTGTTGTACAGTATCAGATCTAAGCTATCAACTGCTTTTCTTTCATGTTTCTCTCAGGTGTGTGAGAGTCCACTTGGAGTGAGCATGGAGAGAGATCTGTTTTAACATTTTCTTATGATTCTGGTATATTGGTTGACGAATGGACAAGACATGAGTGGTAAAGATGAGACATTGAAATTGGGACATTATCATGAGCCGTCCACTTTGAACTGTAAATCTTTCTATTCTCATAGCTTCTACAGATTGCAAAGTTAAGATAAAAAAATAAATCTAAAATAAATCAACTCAAAGAGATATCTGCCATGTTGGCGTCGACAGAAGTCAGAAATATCATTATAGATATTCACTTACCTTTGATGATCTTCATCAGAATGCACTCCCAGGAATCCCAGTTCCCCAATAAATGTTTGTTTTGTTCGATAATGTCCATCATTTATGTCCAAATTCCCCCTTGTTGTTCACGAGTTCAGTACACAATCTAAACTCACGACGCGCGTGCAAATCTAGTGGAAAGTACGGACAAAAAGTCCAAAATGTTCCATTACAGTCCGTAGAAACATGTCAAACGATGTATAGAATCAATCTTTAGGATGTTTTTAACATAAATCTTCAATAATGTTCCGACCTGGAGAATTCCTTTGTCTGTAAAAAAGCAATGGAACGCGTTGTAACTTTCACATGAACTCGCGTCACGAGCCCTTGGCTCTCTGCCAGACACCTGACTCATTACCCTCTCATTCGGCCCCACTTCACAGTAGAAGCATCAAACAAGGTTCTAAAGGCTGTTGATATATTGGTATGCCATCCAGCCTTAATAAGTATAGAGTTGAAAACCTACAAACCTCAGATTTCCCACTTCCTGGTTGGATTTTTTCTCAGGTTTTTGCCTGCCATATGAGTTCTGTTATACTCACAGACATCATTCAAACAGTTTTAGAAACTTCAGAGTGTTTTCTATCCAAATCTACTAGTAATATGCATATCCTAGGATTTGGGCCAGAGTAGCAGGCAATTTACTCTGGGCACGCTTTTCATCCGGACGTGAAAATACTGCCCCCTACCCCAGAGAAGTTAACCCATTTTATAACAGATTCTCCAAAATGTATATATTCTAGGCATTTATATATAAACTCCAGTCATACTTTATCAAAAGCCTTTTCAAAATCAGCTATGAAAACCTGGTCTGGTGTCCCTGATATTTGATAGTATTCTATTGTTTCCAGTACTTCTTATATTATCTCTAAAGTATTGTCCATGTTAGAAACCTGTCTGATTAGGATAAATAACATCTGATAAAACCTTTTTAATTCTATGCACCAAGCATTTAGCTAGAATCTTTGCATCACAACACTAAAGTGTAAGTGGTCTCAATTTTTTTAAAGGACTGGATCTTTATAAATACCACTTGGATACTGTTTCAGTAATAATGAAATCAGACCTTCTCGTTCTCTGTCCGATAATTTTACATTTTACATTTAAGTCATTTAGCAGACGCTCTTATCCAGAGCGACTTACAAATTGGTGAATTCACCTTCTGACATCCAGTGGAACAGCCACTTTACAATAGTGCATCTAAATCATTAAAGGGGGGGTGAGAAGGATTACTTTATCCTATCCTAGGTATTCCTTGAAGAGGTGGGGTTTCAGGTGTCTCCGGAAGGTGGTGATTGACTCCGCTGTCCTGGCGTCGTTATGTCAATTAGCCTATCAGAAGCTTCTAAGATTGTGTCATGCACAAAGCAGATGTCCTAACGGACTTGCCAAAACTATAGTTTGTTAACAAGACATTTGTGGAGTGGTTGAAAAACGAGTTTTAATGACTCCAACCTAAGTGTATGGAAACTTCCGACTTCAACTGTAATGGTGAGAAGGTGAAAAAAAGAAGAAGTGGACTTTATGAAAACACAATTTTCTCCCACCGTGCTAGAGAGGCTAAATGCTAATTGTGGATGTTGCATATCATGTTCAGCCATTCAGGTTGCTGCAGTGTTTTTTCACGCCTAACCTAACGTAGCAAGCGTAAAAGAAACAGGAACCCTGGTCTGATTGTTTCAAAATAAAAAAAGTTGTGCTTATTAAACATCGTTTTTGTATTGGATTTGTTGGTATGAACTCGTTTACAAAACATTACTCATCGTTTTAATAGTAAATATTTGTGAAGTGAAATAATGCATCATACCGGCTGTATTTCTATATTATACATCTTGAAAATTTGATTGCTGATATGCAACAAAAATAAATGGCACTATATCAACAATGTACTAATGAAACAAATACCAAAAGATAGTGTTAAAGGAAAATTCCACCCCAAAACTGAGCAACATGGGCCTGATATCCACAGTACTCCACTAATTATACAGATTCCAACACGATAACATCTTGTATCCACCCCCCCATTTCATTGTTTTACCTAAATGTACTGTAATTTAAGACTTAAAACTGCAAAGTTCTCTGCTGCATAGCAAAATGTGTAGAATTGCAGGATATTAGCTTTAAAGCGACAACAAAAAATATGTCTGAACTATGATAAATGTGTAGAATTGCAGGAAATTCGCTTGAAAACGGCAAAGTTCTCGCTCCGATGCCAAGAGGCGGGCCTTTAATATTGGTTGATCTGGCCATGCACTGCCGAAACTCATATGCTATTTGTATCTAACGCGAGTTGTGTGCGGATGAGGGGCTCAATAGGGAGCCGGTCCCTAAAAGCAGGACAACATCCACTTCCTTCCATATCTGACACACTGATGCTACGGACTACTGTTATGAGTAATCTACTCATAATAACAGTTACTGTAAAGACATAGGAACTGTCAAAGTAATAATTAAGTACAGATTCTGTTTATCCCAAAATTCACTTTATCTACTGTTTAAATAGGAGTGGTTAAAACATGCTAATAATGGTCATCTGAGTATATAAAAAAAGTTTGGTATACTGCCATTGGTATGCCATCCAGCCCTGGAGTTTTCCCAGACTTAACGGCTTTAATTGCATCAAGAATTTCCTCCTCTGTAATTTGGCCTTCACATGAGTCTTACTGTACAGATGTAAATTTTACATTATTAATAGTAAAAAAATCCATACAATTAGCTTCGGTTAGTGAAAATAGAGGAGACTGAAACGAAAACATATTCTTAAAGTACTTTACTTCCTCTTTCAAGATATTGTTCGGTGAATCATGTGCGACTCCATCATTGGTAACAAGTTTCAATAAAACATTTTGAGTAGCATTTCTATGTTGAAGACTGAAAAATAATTTTGTGCATTTTCTCCCCATATTCCATCCAGTTCGCTTTATTTTTTATAATATATTATGCTGGATCTTTCTTGAATAAGTTCCTCCATTTCTTTTTGTTTTTCCTCCAACTTATTCTGTGCCTCTATGGTACAGTTTTTATTGCTATCTATCTGTACTGTTAGTCCTTAAATGTATTTAGTTAATATGACTCTTTTGACCTAAATATGCCAATTATGTGATGTTCTGACTGCATTCCCTAAATTGTTCCCTAAAACTACATGTTGGTTAAAGGCTTGTAAGTAAGCATTTCACTGTAAGGTCTACACTTGTTGTATTCGGCGCATGTGACAAATACAATTTTATTTGATTTAAAGCACACCAATAATAAGAAGAGACTTGAAACAGCAACTGTTCATGTGTGAATCAGGACTTCATGGTTGAATTGCTACAAAGAAAGCACTACTAAAGGACAACAATAAGAAGAAGATACTTGCTTGGGCCAAGAAACACAAGCAATGGACTGGTGGAAATCTGTTGTTTGGTCTGATGAGATTTTTGGATCCAACTGACGTGTCTTTGTAAGACGCTGAGTAGGTGAACGGATAATCTCTGCATGTTTGTGAAGCATGGAGGAGGAGGTGTGATGGTGCTTTGCTGGTGACACTGTCAGTGATTTATTTAGAATTCAAGGCACACATAACCAGCATGGCTACCACAGCATTCTGCAGCGATACGCCATCCCATCTCCTTTGGCCTTAGTGGGAATATCATTTGTTTTTCAGCAGGACAATGACCCATCACACCTCTAGGCTGTGTAAGGGCTATTTGACCAAGGAGAGTGATGGAGTGCTGCATTGGATGACCTGTCCTCCATAATCACCCTACCTCAACCCATTTGAAATGGTTTGGGATGAGTTGGACCGCAGAGTGAAGGAAAAGCCTCCAACAAGTGCTTTAAGATGGTTGGAAAAGCATTTCAGGTAAAGCTGGTCGAGAGAATGCCAAAATCCATAGAATCAAATCACTTCTGCAAAAGTTGAAACACATTAAACAAACAACTCGAAGAGATATCTATCCAAAAAAGAGATGTATGGATAAACCACTTCTCTAAAGTTTTCGGACATATACAGTTGAAGTCAGAAGTTTACATACAACTTAGCCAAATACATTTAAACTCAGTTTTTCACCATTCCTGACATTTAATCCTAGTAAAAACTCCCTATTTTAGGTAATTTAGGATCACCAATGTATTATTATTTTTTTTTCTGAAATGTCAGAATAACATTAGAGAGAATGATTTTCAGCTTTTCTTTCTTTCTTCACATTCCCAGTGGGTCAGAAGTTTACATACACTCAATTAGTTTTTGGTAGCATTGCCTTTAAATTGTTTAATTTTGGTCAAAAGTTTTGGGTAGCCTTCCAAAAGCTTCACACAATAAGTTGGGTGAATTTTGGCCTATTCCTCCTGACAGAGCTGGTGGAACTGAGTCCAGTCCCTCCTGCAGCAAAGCACCCCCACAATTTGATGCTGCCCCCCCGTGCTTCATGGTTGGGATGGTGTTCTTCGACTTGCAAGCCTCCCCCTTTTTCCTATCTACCAACGCTCAACACAAAGCACAACTATGAATCTCCCATCAGTAGGTTTATGCCTTTTGCATTTTCAGTGTTACACTGTAGCCGGTTGAAAAAGATTGTTACAGTAATGTACACCTACTCAAATCTCATAAATAAACACAAATAAATGCATTATGGTAACAAAAACATTGTCATATATTTCCAAAATGCTGTTTTTTTGAACACCTTTGTTTTGTATGTAACAATTTCCATACCCAACATGAGAAAACCAGGAAAAACATTCAGTAAGATAAAGGGTTTTCTGTACAAAAAAGTGGCTCATTCTTTCAAAACTCTAAACACAAAAAGACAAAAACACATGCAAAATGTAAGAGAAAATACTTTATAGGCTATATCCTGCCTCCTATTTTGGTCTGGCCACAGAACCTCATCTTCTACATCACAAGTGATGTTCTCTCTGGCTAAATAGCGGGGAAAAAATCTTCTGTAGTGACGGATCCATGCGCCGAAAGATCAACTTCACTACATGCATCCTACATTGCCTGGAGAAGAGGCATGCGTGCGAGGGGATGGCGGCCATATACCTTCCATCGCCATGCCGAAAAAGACTCTTCAATTGGGTTTAGGAATGGGGAATATTGTGGGAGGTATAGAACTATAACTTGTGGGTGGTCGATGAACCAGTTGCGGACCAGAGCAGCCCGGTGGAAACTGACTTTGTCCCAGATGACAACATACCTGGGCTGTTCTGGTCCATCCCTCTGCTCGGCTGGAATGAGGATGCCATGTAGTGTGTCCAGGAATGTAATGAAAAGAGCGGTGTTGTAGGAACCAAGGTTGGCATGGTGATGGAGGATGCCTTGCTGGCTAACGGCTGTGCACATGGTGATATTTCCTCCACGCTGTCCAGGGACATTATCAATGGCACAGTGGCCAATAATGTTTTGTCCCCATCCACTTCTTTTGGCTAGGTTGAAGCCAGCCTCAATGTAAATGTGTTGAATTACAGTGGCAATTCCAAGACTCTCTGAAACAGACAACAATAAAGTATGTGACATAGACCTAGAGCAGTCAATATGGTGAGGCACAATACACTGCATTACAGTACTGTAACGTGTCTATACAGTGCTTATTTGATAGTAAATTCACAGTATAGTACTTACTTGCACTTATTCATAGCACTGTTATTTAAAACCTGTTAAGGCTCGGGACAATACTGCCCCTTTTGGATGAATTGCGTGCCCATAGTAAACTGAAAAGAAATCTGTCCAAAATTGCTAATATATGCATAGAATAATTATTATTAATAGAAAACACTATAAAGCTTCTAAAACCGTTTGAATTATGTCTGTAAGTATAGCAGAACTCACAGGGCAGCCAATCTCCCAAACTAGTTTTGGAAACATGAAAGTTGGGCCAAGTTTGACGTCATCGCCCCCACCCTTCCCAACCAGCTATGGATCTGTAGAGTAGAGCGTTTAATTGTGCAAATCCCGCGAGCTTTGACCCTTTGGCAGGCAAAATAGTGAGTGTCGCGAGAAAATACATGTGCTTTCGGTCGCGCGTTGGGCACAGAGCTCCCTTTGTTCCAACTTGCATGAGAAGAAGTCAGATTGTCCGGTTGAATTGAGAATTGTTTTGTACGTTAACAACATCCTAAAGCTTGATTCTGCACTTAGTTTGTCCAGTTTAGTCGACATATAATATGTAAATTTGAAGTTTTGATGCGCAACTGTACGGGACCAGAAGTAATTTTGGATGCATTTCAGCTGGAACTCGTAGCATATGCTAATACAAGACACACGACTTGAAACCAAACGATGTATTGGGTAAGTATGACTCCTTCCACTACATTCTGATCGAAGACCATCAAAGGTAAGGGAATATTTATGTTGTAATTTTGTGTTTCTGTTGACTCCAACATAGCGGAGAAATATTGCTTATGTCTGAGCTCCGTCTCAGATTATTGAATAGTGAACGATATCTGTAACGTTAAAAATAAATGTGACAAAGCGATTGCATTAAGAAGCAGTGTATCTTTCTAACTATATGTAGAACATGTATATTTAGTCAAAGTTTATGATGTGTATTGCTGTTATCTGGCGTAATCTGGCGGAGCTATCTAGAATTTCTCCCGACATTTTTTAGCATTTTCAATGTAAATGGAGATTTATGGATATAAATAGCATATTATTGAAAAAAACATAAATGTACTGTGTAACATGTCCTATTACTGTCATCTGATGAAGATTTTCAAAAGGTTAGTGAATTATTTTTCTTTTAATCCTGCGTTTGTGATTGCATCTTTTGTTCGACAAAATGGCTACATATTGTTTGTGTCTTTGTGGTGAATTGACATACGTGCTATGTTTTCGCCGTAAAACATTTTAGAAATCTGACTCGCTGGGTAGATGAACAAGGTGTTTATCTTTCATTTGAGCTATTGGACTTGTTAATGTGTGGAGGTTAAATATTTTGAAGAATATTTTTGCATTCTGTGCGCCACTTTTTAGTTGAGGGGAGGGGTGCCCTTGGGGAACGTGTAGTGTGAACACGTTAACCCTCTCTGAGTTTCGCTTAAATGGCACCCTATAGACCTGTTTCATCCAGATTTGGTTGTGCTGTAATACACGGTCCAATGTAGACAAGCCCACCTGGCGAATGTTATTGAATATGTGGTGTCTGCAATTATGTGGTTCTGGATTTCTTGTAGTCTAATGGTATTGTTTGCCACCACCATGTTCACAATAGCGGTCTCCTGTCCTGGTGTGAACAGCTGGTGTCTTCCACCATGACCTGGCCGTCTCTCAGTTCCACAGAAGATCCACTGAAGCCAGCTGGTTCTGGGGCTCTGTTCACAAACAGACCCCACAGAGCCAAAGGACAGAAAAACATTTAGACCCAACCAAATTATGAGAAAGCAAAAAGATAACTATTTGACACCCTGTAAACAATAAACAAAAAAACAGAGCAAATTGGAATGCTATCTGGCCCTAAACTCTCATACTCTGTGGCAGAATATGTGACTGACCCTAAATTAAGAAAATCCTTGACTATGTACAGACTAAGTGAGCATAGCCTTGCTATTGAGCGAGGCCGCCATAGGCATACCTGGCTCTCGAGAGATGGCAGGTTATGTGCCCACTGTCCAGAAAATGAGGTGGAAACTGAACTACACTTCCTAACCTCCTTCCAAATGTATGATCACATTAAAGACACATATTTCCAACAAAGAATTTGGAAACAAATCAAACGTTGATAAACCCCCATATCTAGTGTGCAGTCACAGCAGCAAGATTTGTGGACTGTTGGCATGAGAAAAGGGCAACCCGTGGAGCACAAACAACACTGTAAATACAAACTATATCTGTTTATTTTCCCTTTCATACTTCAACTACTTGCACATTGTTACAACACTGTACTGTACATAGCCAATAATATAACATTTGAAATGTCTATAATCTGTTAAAACTTTTGTGAGTGTAATTTTTACTAATGTTTCCCTTGTTTATTGCCTATTCCATTGGCTTTGGAAATGTAAACACATTTGTTTCAATAAAGCCATTTCAATTTTAATTGAATTGAATTGAATTGAGAGAGAGAGAGAGAGAGAGAGAGAGAGAGAGATGTTCTATACAAGTGCACAATTACAGTGGCAAGAAAACATTTGTGAACCCTATGGAATTAACTGGATTGTCACAACAATAGACAAACATAGTGTGCTTAAAATAATAACACAGAAATTATTGTATTTGTCTTGTCTATATTGAATACATCAGTTAAACATTCACAGTGTAGGTTGGAAAAAGTATGTGAACCCCTCAATAAATTACTTCTCCAAAAGCTAATTGTAGTCAGGAGTCAGCTAACCTGGAGTCCAATCATTGAGACGAGTTTGGAGATTTTGGTTAGAGCTGCCTTGCCCTATAAAAAACACTCACAAATTTGAGTTTGCTATTCACAAGAAGCATTGCCTGATGTGAACCATGCCTCAAACAAAAGAGATCTCAGAAAACCCAAGATTAAGAATTCTTGACTTGCATAAAGCTGGAAAGGGTTACAAAATAATCTCTAAAAGCCTTGATGTTCATCAGTCCACGGTAAGACAAATTGTACATAAATGGTTCAGCACCACTCTCCCTAGGAGTGGCTGTCCTGCAAAGATAACAGCAAGAGCACAGCGCAGAATGCTCAATGAGGTTAAGAAGAATCTTAGTGTCAGCTAAAGACTTACAGAAATCTCTGGAACATGCTAACATCTCTTGACGAGTCTATGATTCGTAAACAAGAAACAAGAATGGTGTTCATGGGAGGACACCAGAGAAGAAGTCACTGCTGTCCAAATAAAACATTGCTGCACTTCTGAGGTTTGCAAAAGTGCACCTCGATGTTTCACAGTGCTACTGGCAAAATATTCTGTGGACAGATGAAACTACAGTTTAGTTGTTTGGAAGGAACACAAAACACAATGTTTTAGAATAAAAAGGCACAGCACACCAACATCAAAACCTCATCCCACCCCAAAAAGCATGGTGGAGGGAACATCATAATTTGGGATTGCTTTGCTGCCTCAGGGCCTGGACAGCTTGCTATCGTCGATGGGAAAATAAATTCCTAAGTTTATAGAGACATTTTTTTAGGAGAATGTTAGGCTCCAGCACTCTACTCAACAAACTGGATGCAGTCTATCACAGTGCCATCCATTTTGTCACCAAAGCCCCATACACTACCCACCATTGCGACCTGTACGCTCTCGTTGGTTGGCCCTCGCTTCATACACGCCAAACCCACTGGCTACAGGTTATCTACAAGTCTCTGCTAGGTAAAGCCCCGCCTTATCTCAGCTCACTGGTCACCATAGCAGCACCCACTCATAGCCATGCTCCAGCAGGTATATCTCACTGGTCACCCACAAAGCCAATTCCTCTTTTGGTCGTCTTTCCTTCCAGTTCTCTGCTGCCAATGACTGGAACGAACTGCTAAAATCTCTGAAGCTGGAGACTCACATCTCCCTCACAAGCTTTAACCTTTTGCGACTAGCAATCCCGGATCCGGGAGCGTAATCATAGCCTCAAACGAATTAGCATAACGCAGCGGACATAAATACCCCTAGAAAATGTTCATATTCATGAAAATCGCAAATTAAATATATTGAAACACAAGCTTAGCCTTTTGTTAATCACACTGTCATCTCAGATTTTCAAAATATGCTTTACAGCCAACGCTAGACAAGCATTTGTGTAAGTTTATCATGGCATAATGCTAGGCTCTGCTGGCAGCAGTCAACATTTTCATGAAAATAAGAAAAGCAATCAAATGAAATTATTTACCTTTGAAGAACTTCGGATGTTTTCACTCCTCAGGAGACTCCCAGACTCCCAGACTCCCAGCAAATGTTCCTTAATTCCAAAAAGATCATGTTTTTGTAGGTGAAATAGCTCCCGTTTGTTCATCACGCTTGGCTGAGAAATCGACCGGAAAATGCTATCACTACAACGCCAAACTTTTTTCCAAATTAGCTCCATAATATCGACAGAAACATGGCAAACGTTGTCTAGAATCAATCCGCAAGGTGTATTTAACATATACATTCGATAATATATCCGTTGAGGCAATTGGTTTCTCATAAGAAGCGATTGGAAAAATGGCTACCTCAGTATTTTACGCAAGATTTTCTGCGGGAGACACCATGTGACCACTTGCGAAATGTTGTCCCTTACGGCTATTCTTCAACAGAAATGTGTAAAAAGATGTCACAATGCTGTAGACACCTTGGGGAAGACATAGAAAACGTAAGCTCATTCGTAGCTCATTCACAGCCATATAAGGAGTCATTGGCATGAGGAGGTTTCAAAAAATGCGGCACTTCCTGATTGGATTTTTATCTGGGTTTCGCCTGTAACATCAGTTCTGTTGCACTCACAGACAATATCTTTACTGTTTTGGAAACGTCAGAGTGTTTTCTATCCTAAGCTGTCAATTATATGCATAGTCGAGCATCTTTTCATGACAAAATATCTTGTTTAAAACTGGAACGTTTTTCATCCAAAAATTAAAATATCGCCCCCTCGTCGCATGAAGTTGCACCAGCTGTCAGAGCTGCTCACAGATCACTGCACCTGTACATAGCCCATCTGTAAACAGCCCATCTATCTACCTACCTCATCCCCATACTGTATTTTTTTTAAATCTTGCTCCTTTGCACCCCAGTATGTCTACTTGCACATTCATCTTCTGCACATCTACCATTCCAGTGTTTAATTGCTATATTGTAATTACTTTGCCACCATGGCCTATTTATTGCCTTAACTTACCTCATTTGCACTCACCGTATATAGACTTTCTCTTTTGTTCTACTGTATGTTTTGTCTATTCCATGTGTAACTCTGTGTTGTTGTATGTGTCAAATTGCTATGCTTTATCTTGGCCAGGTCGCAGTTGCAAATGAGAACTTGTTCTCAACAGAGCCTTCCCTGGTTAAATAAAGGAGAAATAAAAAGTACAAATCTGTCCTCCAATTGAAGCAGAAATTGGGTGATGCAATGACCACGACCCACAACACAGAAGTAAATAAACAACAGAATGGCTTCAACAGAAGAAAATATGTTTGGAGTGGCCCAGTCAAAGTCCGGACCTCAACCAGATTGAGATGCTTTGGCATGACCTCAAGAGAGCGGTTTACACCAGACATCTCATGAATATTACTGAACTGAAACAGCTTTGTAAAGAGGAATGGTCCAAAATACCTCCTGACCGTTGTGCAGGTCTGATGCGCAACTAATGATAACATTTGTATAACGGTCGTCGGTGGTGGAAGAATGTGAGGACCAATGCGTAGCGTGGTAAGTGTTCATATTCTTTAATAGAACTCAGAACACTAAAATACTAACAAGAGAACGAAATGAAACTGAACCAGTTCTGTCTGGTAACAGATACGAAACAGAAAATAATCACCCACAACTCAAGGGTGAAAACAGGCTGCCTAAGTCTGGTTCTCAATCAGGGACAACGATTGACAGCTGCCTCTGATTGAGAACCATACCAGTCCAAACACAGAAATATCAAATCATAGAAAAAAGAACATAGATTGGCCACCCAACTCACGCCCTGACCATACTAAAACAAAGACATCACAAAGGAACTAAGGTCAGAACGTGACAGTTTGGTTGAGGTTATTGCTGCCAAAGGAGGGTCAACCAAGGGTCCAAGGGTTTACATACTTCTCCCACCCTGCACTGTGAATGTTTACACATGTGTTCAATAAAGACATGAAAACGTATAATTGATTGTGTGTTATTAGTTTAAGCAGACTGTGTTTGTCTATGTGTTGTGACCTAGATGAATATCAGATCAAATTTGATGACCAATTTATGCAAAAATCCAGGCATTTCCAAAGGGTTCACATACTTTTTATTGCCACTGTACAATATGTAAACTTAAATACAGTAATAATACAAATCAGTGCTGAAATGCCAACAACACTTACAGAAAAATAAACAAATTCACAAGGCTCCCTCATCTCATTCAATGCATCAATGCAATGGTGTTGAATGGATAAACACTTCCACAATCCAGAGCATTTCAAACAAAACTCTGGCAACACCTGAATAGATCCATATATATTTTCAATGGTTTATTAATGTATCAATTACATTTACATTACATTTAAGTCATTTAGCAGACGCTCTTATCCAGAGCGACTTACAAATTGGTGAATTCACCTTCTGACATCCAGTGGAACAGCCACTTTACAATCGTGCATCTAAATCATTTAAGGGGGGGGGGGGTGCTTAACAGAAGAAGCCAAACAAAGCACTGGACCCATTGAGGGTCTCCTGAGGTGAAAAAAATAAGCTCTTCATGAAAGTCAAGCTTCCAAAGGGGAAGGGGGTCATTAGTCTCCAGCAGTGGTAGCATATGGGTCCAAGTTTGCCTTCAGGTCTGTGGGCCAAAGCCAAAAATGATTGTGTGGTTTCTGATGTGAGGGCATTGACACAGAGGGTAACTGTAGCCACCCCACAGCAAGTCAGACACAAAATGTCAACTAAAGTGACTGGATGGGAAGATAATGAGACAGAATATAAGTGAGCCACAGCTGGTAGTTAATACATCAAAAGCAACGGAGACCGGAATTGGAATCTCAAATTTCTTAAATATTCCATACTGTCAATAGGAAATATCTGTCTATACATTTCTAAACAGCTTCTGTGTTCAATGGATGCCTAACCACAAATCCAAGGGGAGTAGTAGTCCACAATACTGAATAAACTATAAAAGAGAACCTGATCACTGGAAAGTAAAAGTTGTCTGGCTCAAGTCGATTACAGCTCCTTGTTTTTTCGTATCATTTATCAGTAGTACTTATTGATGTCCACCCAACACTAACACTAAAAGCATCATCCGTCTTCTCGGCTTTAATGCTAGGAGACCACTAATTGAGCTCCCGCCACTGGCCAGGGACCAGGTATCCATAAATGAGTGGCATGCTTTATTTTTCATTGCTCCACTAAACAGGGACATCCTTGATCCTATGCTAAGGCAGTTTGGCAGAGGTAGGTATGGCTACGGGAAATATGAATTCACCAACCACCATTAATAATCGCCACAGGATAGATTAATATAGATGGATATTGCTGCAGCAGCCATTGTTAGTGAGAGCAATAAGTATTTTATTAGTATCTGGTTAAGGGGTAGAAGGGAAATTAGAAAGGGAAAAAATCACTGTGTAACAAATTCATTGTAATTACAAAAAATACAATAAAAAGCAACAAAAGCTCAAAATTCAAAGCAAAGCTGCCATGGAACTCACGAGGTAGATTGGGTAGATTAGACCCTTATACTATCTATGATCCCCACCTAGTGAACATTACACATCACAACACCCATTGCCACAACACTTGAATATCACCATGTAACCTCCCCAGAACACAGAAGGTTCAGGAATGCTACTAAATAAATAACTTAATCTTGGTGGGATTGGCTGCCGTGGGTGATAAACACTGCAATATTAGACATATACCTCGCACTTCCGGTGCCGACAGAGATGGTCGCCTCACTTCGCGTTCCTAGGAAACTATGCAGTTTTTTGTTTTTTTTACGTGTTATTTCTTACATTAGTACCCCAGGTCATCTTAGGTTTCATTACATACAGTCGAGAAGAACTACTGTATATAAGATCAGCGTCAACTCACCATCAGTACGACCAAGAATATGTTTTTCGCGACGCGGATCCTGTGTTCTGCCTTACTAACAGGACAACGGAATGGATCGCATGCAGCGACCCAAAAACGACTCCGAAAAAGAGGGAAACGAGGCGGTCTTCTGGTCAGACTACGGAGGCGGGCACATCGTGCCCCACTTCCTAGCATTCTTCTTGCCAATGTCCAGTCTCTTGACAACAAGGTTGATGAAATCCGAGCAAGGGTAGCATTCCAGAGGGACATCAGAGACTGTAACGTTCTGTGCTTCACGGAAACATGGCTCACTGGAGAGACGCTATCCGAAGCGGTGCAGCCAACGGGTTTCCCCACGCATCGCGCCGACAGAAACAAACAACTTTCTGGTAAGAAGAGGGGTGGGGGCGTATGCCTTATGGCTAACATGGTGCGATGAAAGAAACAAACAGGAACTCAAATCCTTCTGTTCAACTGATTTAGAATTCCTCACAATCAAATGTAGACCGCATTATCTACCAAGAGAATTCTCTTCAATTATAATCACAGCCGTATATATCCCCCCCCCCAAGCAGACACATCGATGGCTCTGAACAAACTTTATTTAACTCTTTGCAAACTGGAAACCATTTATCCGGAGGCTGCATTCATTGCTGCTGGGGATTTTAACAAGGCTAATCTGAAAACAAGACTCCCTAAATTTTATCAGCATATCGATTGCGCAACCAGGGGTGGAAAAACCTTGGATCACTGTTACTCTAACTTCCGCAACGCATATAAGGCCCTGCCCCGCCCCCCTTTCGGAAAAGCTGACCACGACTCCATTTTGCTGATACCTGCCTACAGACAAAAACTAAAACAAGAAGCTCCCTCGCTGAGGTCTGTCCAACGCTGGTCTGACCAAGCTGACTCCACACTCCAAGACTGCTTCCATCACGTGGACTGGGACATGTTTCGTATTGCGTCAGATAACAACATTGACGAATACGCTGATTCGGTGTGCGAGTTCATTAGAACGTGCGTTGAAGATGTCGTTCCCATAGCAACGATTAAAACATTCCCTAACCAGTTTCCGTGGATTGATGGCAGCATTCGCGTGAAACTGAAAGCGCGAACCACTGCTTTTAATCAGGGCAAGGTGTCTGGTAACATGACTGAATACAAACAGTGCAGCTATTCCCTCCGTAAGGCTATCAAACAAGCTAAGCGTCAGTACAGAGACAAAGTAGAATCTCAATTCAACAGCTCAGACACAAGAGGCATGTGGCAGGGTCTACAGTCAATCACGGACTACAGGAAGAAATCCAGCCCAGTCACGGACCAGGATGTCTTGCTCCCAGGCAGACTAAATAACTTTTTTGCCCGCTTTGAGGACAATACAGTGCCACTGACACGGCCTGCAAAGGAAACATGCGGTCTCTCCTTCACTGCAGCCGAGGTGAGTAAAACATTTAAACGTGTTAACCCTCGCAAGGCTGCAGGCCCAGACGGCATCCCCAGCCGCGCCCTCAGAGCATGCGCAGACCAGCTGGCTGGTGTGTTTACGGACATATTGAATCAATCCCTATACCAGTCTGCTGTTCCCACATGCTTCAAGAGGGCCACCATTGTTCCTGTTCCCAAGAAAGATAAGGTAACTGAGCTAAACGACTACTGCCCCGTAGAAACTCACTTCCATCATCATGAAGTGCTTTGAGAGACTAGTCAAGGACCATATCACCTCCACCCTACCTGACACCCTAGACCCACTCCAATTTGCTTACCGCCCAAATAGGTCCACAGACGATGCAATTTCAACCACACTGCACACTGCCCTAACCCATCTGGACAAGAGGAATACATATGTGAGAATGCTGTTCATCGTCTACAGCTCGGCATTCAACACTATAGTACCCTCCAAGCTCGTCATCAAGCTCGAGACCCTGGGTCTCGACCCCGCCCTGTGCAACTGGGTACTGGACTTCCTGACGGGCCGCCCCCAGGTGGTGAGGGTAGGTAACAACATCTCCTCCCCGCTGATCCTCAACACTGGGGCCCCACAAGGGTGCGTTCTGAGCCCTCTCCTGTACTCCCTGTTCACCCACGACTGCGTGGCCACGCACGCCTCCAACTCAATCATCAAGTTTGCGGACGACACAACAGTGGTAGGCTTGATTACCAACAACGACGAGACGGCCTACAGGGAGGAGGTGAGGGCCCTCGGAGTGTGGTGTCAGTAGTGGAGAGAGTAGCAAGTTTTAAGTTCCTCGGCATACACATCACAGACAAACTGAATTGGTCCACTCACACAGACAGCATCGTGAAGAAGGCGCAGCAGCGCCTCTTCAACCTCAGGAGGCTGAAGAAATTTGGCTTGTCACCAAAAGCACTCACAAACTTCTACAGATGCACAATCGAGAGCATCCTGGCGGGCTGTATCACCGCCTGGTACGGCAACTGCTCCGCCCTCAACCGTAAGGCTCTCCAGAGGGTAGTGAGGTCTGCACAACGCATCACCGGGGGCAAACTACCTGCCCTCCAGGACACCAACACCACCCGATGTTACAGAAAGGCCATAAAGATCATCAAGGACATCAACCACCCGAGCCACTGCCTGTTCACCCCGCTATCATCCAGAAGGCGAGGTCAGTACAGGTGCATCAAAGCTGGGACCGAGAGACTGAAAAACAGCTTCTATCTCAAGGCCATCAGACTGTTAAACAGCCACCACTAAAATTGAGTGGCTGCTGCCAACACACTGACACTGACTCAACTCCAGCCACTTTAATAATGGGAATTGATGGGAAATGATGTAAATATATCACTATCCACTTTAAACAATGCTACCTTATATAATGTTACTTACCCTACATCATTCATCTCATATGCATACGTATATACTGTACTCTATTTCATCGACTGCATCCTTATGTAATACATGTATCACTAGCCACTTTAACTATGCCACTTTGTTTACATACTCATCTCATATGTATATACTGTACTCGATACCATCTACTGTATCTTGCCTATGCTGCTCTGTACCATCACTCATTCATATATCCTTATGTACATATTCTTTATCCCCTTACACTGTGTATAAGACAGTAGTTTAGGAATTGTTAGTTAGATTACTTGTTGGTTATTACTGCATTGTCGGAACTAGAAGCACAAGCATTTCGCTACACTCGCAAAAACATCTGCTAACCATGTGTATGTGACAAATAAAATTTGATTTGATTTGATAAAGATGACCGGCCCCGCCTCCCGGGTGGCGCAGTGGTCTAGGGCACTGCACCACCCGGGAGGCTGTGCCACCAGAGACCCTGAGTTCGCGCCCAGGCTCTGTCGCAGCCGGCCGCGACCGGGAGGTCCGTGGGGCAACGCACAATTGGCCTAGCGTCGTCCGGGTTAGGGAGGGTTTGGCCGGTAGGGATACCCTTATCTCATCGCGTACTAGCTACTCATGTGGCGGGCCAGGCGCAGTGCACGCTAACCAGGTCGCCAGGTGCATGGTGTTTCCTCGAACACATTGGTGCGGCTGGCTTTCGGGTTGGATGCGCCCTGTGTTAAGAAGCAGTATGGCTTGGTTGGGTTGTGTTTCGGAGGACACATGGCTTTCGACCTCCGTCTCTGAGCCCGTACGGTAGTTGTAGCGATGAGACAAGATAATAACTACTAACATTTGGATACCACAATATTGGGGAGAAAAGGGACTAAAATTAAAATAAAAAATATGAACATATGAGCCTCATCTCCACCGTGAGCAAGAAGTCCCGGGGTTTCATGACGATGCATTCCAGTGAGATCACTCCTCTGTGGGCCAGTCTCTGGGCACTGAAGAAGCCGCCTTGGTCTCCGGCAATGATGTCTAGCTGGATGTCGTCCCCTGGGACTGAGTTGGACGGCCGGCACGGAGATGTTGGTGGGGAAAGTGATGTTGTAGATAGAGATTCTTAAGGGGAGGGATTAAAAACAAGGGGTCCTCTATGTACTCGGAAGTTGGGTGGACACTCGAAAGACAGACCCACCCTGTACATTGAAGCAGCTCTCTGTCACAGCACAGCTGTGTGATCTGGCCACACACTCATTAAAATCTGAACAGAGAGAGAACAACAAATGTTATCAGTGTGTTTCACATATAATATGGCACATACACAGTGTCGTGATGTGACTATCATTAATGTGGTGACTGCTATTTATTGAATAAATGCCTACTATGTTTAATTATTACTCAATTAAATTAATCATGTAACAATTAACACATTAGGAATTTGGGGCACCACGGGAAAAGTTATATACTGAGTTACTATCTCAGGACTTAAACTCTAAATATTAATAAATATCTCTTACATCAATAACAGTCAAATATTCATTATGACCTCATCAGTCTCATTCTGAACGTTGCAATATCCCTGGATCCGCAAGAACCCTAGCCTTTTTGAATATTCAGTCCTACACAAATGTATTGAATCATTTATTTATTAACTAACAAAATAATAACACAGAATACCATACACTGACACGATATGATGGCTTTTAACACAATGTAAAGGGGGTGGGGAAAAATAAAGAGTGGGAGAGACAAAGAGAGTGGACTTATCGTACATACATTTGGAAACTTCACTCACCGTAATATGAATACTTTGCACATGAACGACTGCTCAATTGGAAAAGAAATGCAATGTACATATTTACGCATAGATGTCTTTGTCATCGCTCTGTTGAACTTGATGGTACTATGGGAAGTGGTTCGATGTAAGTCGCTGGTTGTCCACCAGAGGTCACAATGTCCTTCTTAGTTGTAGGCTTCTTTGTCTTGGAGTGTTCTTAGAATGGACATACCCAGCTGCAGACTGTGAATATTTGGTCTAGTCTTCACCTTTAAAAAAATGTTTTTTAACATTTGACCTTTATTTAACAAGGCAAGTCAATTAAGAACAAATTCTTATTTACAATGACGGCCTACACAGGTCAAACCCGGACGACGCTGGGTCAATTGTGCGCTGCCCTATGGGACTCCCAATCACGGCCAGTTGTGATATACAGTCCTCTTCACTCGTTGAGAGTCCTTTTAAGCACTCTGGCCTTGGAGGGCATTCCATCCTGTTGACACAATGTCTGTACTGACTGGGCCCAGGTTTTTATGAAAAGTCATTATCTCATTTCGAAGGCTAAAATCACATTTCTATCTTTCCAAAAATAGTTTCATATTTAATCATATATTTTTTACAACATTTAGATGTAAATATAATATATATTGTGAAAGCTCTTAAAGTTTCAACGTTTCTGTTATTTCTTATTTCTTATAATTTTAATGATGTCACAAAATAGACAGATATTTCCATATTCCATCTCTTATCATTCCCAACATTTTTTTATGTTAGAAATATTGTTTCAATGTCCATTGTTTGATGTTGAAGTTTTGGCAGAAAAGTCTCTCCATAAGACACAAAGACATTCTGATCATTCAAACAAGTTCCCAAAAGGAATCGTCTGCTGCCTATGTTTTACGATCGACGTGAGGTTTCATAACACCCACACATCCATCCCTCTCCCCCTCTACAGGAGAGAGATAGCTCTGTAGAGCTGGTCCACTGTAACCTGATTTTATGGATCCTCACAGGAGAGTCATGACAGTCCCCCTCTGGTGGATTCAACCTTGGAAGGATCCTGCAAGTTGCAATCCACCATAAGAATGACCATCAGATGTCCAGGTTTGTAGATCATTGTAGCAGTCTCCCCCTGGAGGTTTAACCTGGTAGGATTTCTGCAAGCTGCAGACCACCACAAGAATGGCCAGGAGATGTCCTGGTTTGGGGATCGCCGTTGCGGTCCTTTCGTCTGGTTGTCCATGCATGTAGATCTAGGTAGTAACTTAGGCAGATGTTAACAACGCACACACACTCACAAAATACAGAATTACATTTCTTACCCAAATGAGCAGTGTTGTGGCAGTAACTGATGGTTGTATGTGGAACTTGTTTATGGCTCTATCACTTCATATGTGTCAAAAACAATTAAACAAAAATGAACAAAAGCATAAACAAAAGTAAACAAAATATAGTTATCAACCCTTAATCATCTAATTGGACTGTATTCTATATACGTCTAAGGTCTTAGCTAAATGACTCTATCATTGTGTTGTCTAATGTCAAATCTAGGACGTTCCTACTTAGTGGTGTGTTGCTTTGGGCACTATCCTAAGTTGACAACAACTATAGGTCTACAGCAGTAAGGCACCAGCTTCGGACAGTCTACAGGGATGGCCTATGGACCTCTGGGGAGAAACTGATAAGTGCGGTAGCTGTAGAGTCTAAGGCCTCAGAAGTACATTTTCAACTTTACCAAGGGCTGGTATTTTGCTCAGACCCTTAAGTGATCCTATCAGAAATCCTTAAATGTTCCATTGTACATGTGTGTTTATGCTTACACAAGCACACATGCCAAGCGAAAGAAAACCAAGTATCCTGGTCGGCTGCAACCTGTTCAGAATGGGTCTGATGTCATCAGACAATTTCCATGTCAATGCCTGGATGTCAGTAAGAATTGATGTCAACCTCAAGACATATGTTAAGCGGACCTGTAGTAGTTTTACTACACGTCAATGTGTCTTACACCATTGTAGTGGTGATAGGTATGACGCAGTCTATTTCATAGCTATGGTATCGATGGAGAAGCTAACCTCACGACGGAAGTACTTTATAAGTACTGAACAAGTCATACGCGGTGTGATCATGGTTCATGACTTCTAATAACTTTGCTCCTGAATGGAGGGTTCTATTTATTAGTGGCATGTGTGTTAACCATCAGAAGAGTGTTTTGGGGATTTTCTTCCACGTGTTGCTATCTGAGTGACTACTAACTCCTCTGTCGCAATTTGAATAGCAATTTGAATTGTTACATCTCTAACCTTCTTACTGCTTGTGGCTGGACTGACTTTTGCTGGCATTGGTACTGGTACTCAAGGGGACCAGTTTTTCTACCGAATTATTCTGAAATGTTATCCTGCCGGAACACGTGATTAGAGCATTTTACTAGTTACATTGTAGTTGAGATTACACATGCAAGGAATGATTATTGATATCATTTGTTTTGGATGTGGAAAGTCGACTGGAATTCTTTCACGACCAATGTGGTACTCCTCAGTGATATCTCAGATGTCTTCTAAGGTTATCCCCACCGCTCCTCTCTGTTCTCATGTGGAAGTTTAAAATTAGATTTATTTCCTGCTCTGGCGGCCTCGTACAGTGTTGCAGGTAGGCTCGACCCTCACACCAGCCTCGATGAGGCTCATCATGGGTCTGGGCTAGTATTCCCTGCTTTGTGTCGTGGGACACCCCCTCCCCCACCAGCGGTTGGTGTTGGTGTCCGAGGCACAAACGAAAAGGTCGGACCCTTCGTACGAGTTGTCAGCTATCGCTTTGGTAGTAGATTAGCTGTAAACTTTCAACCAAATCTCCTGGTGTTTGTGGTTCAAAATGCTCAGTGGTTGTCGAGGCCTGTCAGCCACCACATCGCATGTGCTAACCACTCCAGTACCTGTGAACTGAGACTAGCATATGTGTCTGTGATATCTTACAGCGTTTGACCAGTGGAAGTCATCGGGTCTGTTGCAGGACTGATGCCATTAGTGTCATTGTAAGGCGTGACAGTCACCCACAAAGCAGAAAATAATCAGAAGCAGAGTAGAGTCGTGGCCAAAGGTTTTGAGAATGACACAAATATTAATTTCCACAAAGTTTTCTGATTCAGTGTCTTTAGATATTTTTGTCAGATGTTACTATGGAATACTGAAGTATAATTACAAGCATTTCATAAGTGTTAAAGGCTTTTATTGACAATTACATGAAGTTTATGCAAAGAGTCAATATTTGCAGTGTTGACCCTTCTTTTTCAAGACCTTTGCAATCCGCTCTGGCATGCTGTCAATTAACTTTTGCGACTGTAGGCAGCCAATTCTTGCATAATCAATGCTTGGAGTTTGTCAGAATTTGTGGGATTTTGTTTGTCCACACGCCTCTTGAGGATTGACCACAAGTTCTCAATGGGATTAAGGTCTGGGGAGTTTCCTGGAACATGGACCCAAAATATCGATGTCTTGTTCCCTGAGCCACTTAGTTATCACTTTTGCCTTATATCAAGGTGCTCCATCATGCTGGAAAAGGCATTGTTCGTCACCAAACTGTTCCTGGATGGTTGGGAGAAGTTGCTCTCGGAAGATGTGTTGGTACCATTGTTTATTCTTGGCTGTGTTCTTAGGCAAAATTGTGAGTGAGCCCACTCCCTTGGCTGAGAAGCAACACCACACATGAATGGTCTCAGGATGCTTTACTGTTAGCATGATACACAACTGATGGTAGTGCTCAACTTGTCTTCTCCGGACAAGATTTTTTTCCGGAAGCCCCAAACAATCGGAAAGGGGATTCATCAGAGAAAATGACTTTACCCCAGTCCTCAGCTGTCCAATCCCTGTACCTTTTGCAGAATATCAGTCTGTCCGTGATGTTTTTCATGGAGAGAAGTGGCTTGTTTTCTGCCCTTCTTGACACCTTCTTGACACCAGGCCAGGATAACCCTTTGAATAACCAGTTGTGTGCTCCTTTTTATAGATAACTCAACATATATATCTAGTTTGGCGTGGACTTCATCGTATTTAGTTTTGGCTAAATTGAGCTGTTACTGTAGAAAACAATTTATTTGAAGAGTTTGTGCTCGTTCATCATGATAAGTTTTTGCAATTACTTTTAATTCTTCCATTTTCAAATGGAGTTCCTCGGCTAGCAGAATGTTTTCCTTTTCTGCTTTTGTCATTAGTTGCCCGGTTCTCTCCACCTGTCCCTTCATAACCAGTTTTTACTCACGCTTCAGCTTTGCACTGTGGTACTGGACCGATGCCAATCTCTGATGGCGATACATCAGGGTTAAATTGGAGAGAACCTTTACCAGGCCTGATGGTTGATTTTGGAGAGTGTTTGTCGCAATTTCTGCTGTTTTTCCCGTGGTTACGATCAACCCTTTTATGGGTGATGGTTCACCAATTAGCGGGGGAGTGGGGACCACCCCATCTGATAGCTGGCAAATTATTTAAAAAAATGTCTATATTTTTTCAAAGATTGGGTTGAGTCGTTGGAAGTTGCAAAAACGATTTTAATCTATTTCTAGACATGAATGAAGCATCAATACTGGATCAGTAATGTGGTAGTTGGACTTGAATGAATTTGCAAAAGTAAATCATTCCTTTAATAGGCTATCCTGGAATTTGAACTTGAATTAACCTTGATACAATGTTGCTGTATCTAGGTTATGTGGAATTTAAAAAAATGGAACTTAATCCATGATCCACCTGAAAAGTAGTTAAAATGTGAGTATACATTCACCACCTGAAAAGGTTTGGCAATTTTAACTTCCATGTTAAATTGAATGATGCAACGATATCCAATCAGTTTAGACTGGCTGGATATCAGAAGAGTAATCACTTGTTACAAATGTGAGATGATGATGGGCCTCAATGAAATGTGTTATTTTATTATAAATAATTGTTGATTCCTTGCCACCAGGGGTCACTTAATTTTATTTTACTAGGCAAGTCAGTTAAGAACAAATTCTTATTTTCAATGATGGCCTAGGAACAGTGGGTTAAGAACAACAGATTTTGTACCTTGTCAGCTTGGGGATTTGAACTTGCAACCTTTTCGTTACTAGTCCAATGCTCTAACCACTAGGCTACACTGCCGCCCCAAGGTGGAGGGCTGAAACCACATTGGATTCCCGAGGGCTGAAACCACATTGGATTCCCGCAAGGGCGTGACTTACGTCAATACTGGATTCGTACTGTGAGAGTTGGCCTCAATGAGAATGCTAAAGCAAAGGGCAAGAATTCCGTTTCCCAATGCACAGGGTGTAACCCTGTGAACAAAGAAAAAAATGGCTGCGCTCCCTTTGTTAGCTTAGCATCTAGTGCAAAGCTAACCCTCCTGTACCAGAATCTCACTTCCAAGTAAAATACGGTCCCCTTCAACAAGGGAATGGGTTTGCTAGTGACGTCTCATGTTCAAACCCTTTTGGTATTAAATTACATCTAAACACATTTGCACATACTTGCACATACTTGCACATAATGGACACATTCACAAAAACACAAAATACATTATTTCCAATGTGTTTATCTAAACAATAATGTTTAGATAGCACCTTGTTTCTGAGTGTGTTTATCTACAACCTAAAAGCATTATTTGGCTGTCTCCATAGGATAACCCTTTGAATAACCCTTTTTGGTTCCAGTTAGAACATGGAACCAAAAAGGGTTCTACCTGGAACCAAAATGGGTTCTCCTATAGGGAAAGCTGAATAACCATTTTTTCTAAGAGTGGGAGAGAATGAGGGACAATGGATGTATGAAGGAGAGGAGGAATGGAGGGATGCTAATATTTTTTCCCAGGCCTTGAACGTTGGGGGCGAGGGTGTTTTTTAAATTTGTTTTTGTGTTGGGGGTGATGTTGGAGCCGGGGCTACCTTGGAGGCCTCAGACGGTTTGTAGGCTCCCATGCTTCAGCGGGTTCAATAGGCTCCCATGCCAAAGCTGGGTGAACAAGTTCCCGTGCCTCAGCCGAGGCAACTGGGGAGGTCTCAGCCAGCTCATCAGGCTCTCACTCCTCAGCCAGTTTGTCAGGTTTCTGACCAGTCCGCTCTGGATCCCCTGGATCGTCCCTGTGGTTGGTGTCCTGCGGCTGGAGCCGAAGCACCGGGGAGGGAGTACTGTTACGTATGCTCTCTCTCCGATGCTCTAGGTTGTCATGCTCCAGCACTTCAGCCGGATTGACAGTGTCTGTGCACTGTTTGTGTTTCTTGTTTTGTTCATTTATTTATTAAATGTATTCACTCCCTGAACTTGCTTCCCGACTCTCAGCGTACATCATTACACCTGGGCACTTGTTGGCTGCTTTTCCTTCACTCTGCAGTCCAACTCATCCCAAAACATCTCAATTGGGTTGAGGTCGGGTGATTGTGGAGGCCAGGTCATCTGATGCAGCACTCCATCTCTCTCCATCTTGGTCAAATAGCCCTTACACAGCCTGGAGGTGTGTTTGGGTCATTGTCCTGTTGAAAAACAAATGATACAAATGAACAAATCTCTTCTTCTTATTGGTGTCCTTTAGTACCTTGTCACAACACAACTGATTGTCTCAAATGCATTAAGATGGAAAGAAATTCCACAAATTAAGTTTTAACAAAGCACACCTGTTAATTGGGGCGGAAGTGTAGCCTAGTGGTTAGAGCGTTGGACTAGTAACCGAAAGGTTGCAAGTTCAAATCCCCGAGCTGACAAGGTTCAAAATCTGTCGTTCTGCCCCTGTACAGGCAGTTAACCCACTGTTCCTAGGCCGTCATTGAAAATAAGAATTTCTTCTTAACTGACTTGCCTAGTAAAATAAAGGTAAAAAAAATAAAAAAAATAAATTGAAATGCATTCCAGGTGACTACCTCATGAAGCTAGTTGAGAGAATGCCAAGAATGTGCAAAGCTGTCATCAAGGCAAAGAGTGGCTACTTTGAAGAATATAAATTATATTTAATTTTTTAACACTTTTTTGTTTCCTACATGATTCCATATGCATTATTTCATAGTTTTGGTGTCCAGTATTATTCTACAATGTAGAAAATAGTACAAATAAAGAAAAAACATGTGAATGAGTAGGTGTGTCCAAACTTTTGACTGGTACTGTATGTATCAATATAATCACATATTGGTGTCTGATTTTCAGTAGTGGGGTAGATTTACAACACACTCATTCTGAGTCAGTCACCCACTCTCATAAATTGCATTTGATTGTATTGGTAGTAGAAGTGTTTCACCAATACAGTTTCCCACTGCGTCCTGGATATATACATTAATGTTCTTGAAGACAGTCAAATTTAACAGGGTGATAGATGTGTAAAAAGATAAATCATCCACACATCCCAGGCAGTACAGAACACCCACCTTGGCAGGTGTTGGTGTCAGTGAGTTCGTAGCCTGTACCACAGTTTGTGTCACACTGACAGCGAAAAAAGCCCTATGTGTTGATGCAACTCTGCCAGGTGACACAGTGGTGAGTCCCTTTCAAACACTTGTTAATGTCTGGGGAGAGTGAGAGTAGTTAATCTTCCTGGTCAGCACATTACCAATAGGAGTGTCACAGGGTTGATGCTTATGTCAATACATTGCAGTCAATGGGAAAAGAGAAACATTAATCAATTGATGCTTATGTCAATGCATTGCATTCAATGATATTGAATGGGCTGACCTTCTCTTTATTCCCTCCTCTTCACCACCCATTTTTTCACCCCTCACCCTTTCTCTCTCCCATCTCCATCTCCCCTCCCCCCGCTCCTTCCCTCACCATCTCCCTTGCTCTCTCCCCTTTCACCTTTCCTTTCTCTCCCCTTTCCCTTTCTCTTTCCACTCTCTCTCCCTTCTTCTCCCTCCTTCCTCCTCTTCTCATCTCTCTCTACATCTCCCTCCTCTCTCCCACCTCCACAGAGAGGGTATTGATGCATAAATATGTATTTTTTATTTAACTAGGCAAGTCAGTTAAGAAACCAATTCCTATTTACTATGACGGCCTACCCCGGCCAAACCCTAACCCGGACGATGCTGGGCCAATTGTGCGCCACTCTATGGAACTCCCAATCACAGCCGGTTGTGACACAGTGCAATGCAGATGTAGAAGCACGGTGGCTAGGAAAAACTCCCTAGAAAGGCCAAAACCTAGGAAGAAACATAGAGAGGATCCAGGCTATGAGGGGTAGCCAGTCCCCTTCTGGCTGTGCCGGGTGGACATTATAACAGAACATGGCCAAGATGTTCAAATTTTCATAAATGACCAGCATGGTCAAATAATAATAATCACAGTAGTTGTCGAGGGTGCAGCAAGTCAGCACCTCAGGAGTAAATGTCAGTTGGCTTTTCATAGCTGATCATTAAGAGTATCTCTACCGCTCCTGCTGTCTCTAGAGAGTTGAAAACAGTAGGTCTGGGACAGGTAGCACGTCCGGTGAACAGGTCAGGATTCCATATCCGCAAGCAGAACAGTTGAAACTGGAGCAGCAGCATGGCCAGTTGGACTGGGGACAGCAAGGAGTTATCATGCCAGGTGGTCCTGAGGCATGGTCCTAGGGCTCAGGTCCTCCGAGAGACAGAAAGGAAGAGAGAAAGAGAGAATTAGAGAGAGCATACTTAAATTTACACAGGACACCGGATAAGACAGTAGAAGAACTCCAGATATAACAAACTGACCCTAGCCCCCCCGACACATAAACTACTGCAGCATAAATACTGGAGGCTGAGACAGGAGGAGTCAGGAGACACTGTGGCCCCATCCGATGATACCCCCGGACAGGGCCAAACAGGAAGGATATAACCCCACCCAAAATCATGGGAGACTTTGTAGAAGAGGCTCCTGGATCCATGCCTCAACTGGATCTTAGCCATCTCTGCCAGCTTTGGTGCTGCTGCCTTCTTCAGTTTGATGATGGAATGGCCAGCTTTGCTCGCCAGGATGTTTTCCTTTTTCATCTTTACCACCTCCACCTTGCCTGCATTGGAAGTGGCGACCACATGGAGGAAGTCCCCGAAGTCCCCCCTGTCTGCACTCATGAAGGTTCAAAGAACTTGAGGGTTATGTCCTCAGAGAAAATAAATCAGGGACATGCATCCTAATGATTATATTCTGTCATGGATGATAATAATTAATAATACTATAATAATTAATACTGACATTTTGTGGTGTGCAAACATATGATCATAATCCTTTTCAGTTATTCTATAATATAATCAATGTTGATTTTTATCTTGTGCAAACATTATCATAATAATTTTCACTGTCATAACTCAGTTCATCTATTAATTTCATACCTGCTCCCAAAAAGGCTCTTAAACAACACAAATTACAATTTCAGGGTGGGTATAATTTGTGGAACATTCCAACAGGAATCTGTTCCAAAAACATTGTAAATAAGGTTGCCAACAAACAACGCATACAAAGTTGTATAGCGGCAGAATACGATACCGGGTAGAGAGTTGGCTATGTCATTATGTTTTTCACTCACCACCTTTATTCTGAAAAATGTCTGTCCTCACTCTGGTAGCCTATGGACAAACATTAAGAATAAGCTTTGTGGTGAGTTAATGCTTATTCGGCAGCTAACGTTAGTTAGCCTGGTGAAGTGATTATGCTAATTTGTATGTGTTGTTTGTTGGCAACCTTGTACTTTCCAAAGTTTTTGGAACAGATTCCTGTTGGAACAATAGCCAACTCTTGGTTGACACTAAATTTTAATTTCCATTCACTTTAAGCTACAAGCACCCGCACTGTTGATTCTGAAAGCCTGAGGGCAGATTTTAGACCCCTAGCAACACATGATGACTGAATATGATTGGATAAAATATCTAAAATAAAGACCAGCCCTCCAAATCTCAACCTGGGGCTGGAAGCAGTGCAACCAAGAGGAACGCTATGAAATGAAGAGTGTAACTCTTACTCTGGGGAATAATTTAATACATATTTGTGGGAAAATATATTTAAAAAAATATATATTCTGATGATGTTTAGGCCAGCAGAGAAGGCCTTGCTGGCCCTGACGGCCCACCACTGCTTTCAACTGTACATTTTTTGGGTGACACGTTATGACGTTATAATTACTTGCATTTTCTTCCATCCAAGTATTTTTGTCAGCCATCTTTGCTGAAGAAGGTCTCCAACCTTGGGTCACATAGCATCAAATTAATCAGGGGAACCACTCGATATGATTGGTCATCGCCCAGCGGTCGCCGCTGGTGATTTCCATAACCACCAGCGAGAGGAATAGAGGCCCAACTCAAAAACACAAAAGAAAACGTCTCCTTTCAGCAGGGGACATTTTTCGTTTGTTTCGCCCACCAAGCAAGGCGATTTTTATGGAGGACAATAAAAATGTCGAATTTGGTCATCAAAAAATGTATGGATTATTTTCTAAGTGAGGTTTATTTGATTGAATATAAGTTTATAAGAAAGCAGTGACATACCAGCAACTTTAAGGAAAAAAACACTTTATATCGGAGATGTCTTCAGATGGCTATGCATATTAATGAGATGTGGCTCGAATCATAACATCTCTCTCCATTCAGTACAGGCGGTTGACGTCAACAACCCTCATTGAATATTTAAAAATGTATTACAATAATGAGATGTATTCACCAGTTCAAAGAAAGGGTAGGCGGGAGCTAGACAGCCTGCCGTGCCGCTTTGTGGACAACGACTCCCATTGTGGCGGAGAAACATGTATATTGTCAGTATATCCATAATCTTTGGTACAGCACAGACGACTTAGCTCCGTAGTCAAACGGCAGAAAACAACCAACAGAACTAAGCTTTCAATATTCGGGCAGATTGTTTTTTGCTTGGAGGGGGAATCACGTTGGCTGTTTTACGAATGTTATGCATGCGTCTCTAACTTGTGTTTCAGGTCGCTTATTTAAAAGAATACTTGTTTTTTTCTGGTAAACTGTTGCGATTTATGGTCGTTTTCAAATGTGCAAGAACATGTCAAATGTTAGTCTTTCGAATGGGAGTCCGACGTTGGAAATGGTGGATCCGCGTCCGACGAATCACACGAAGCCCCCGATTCGCAGAAATCTTTTCGGACCGGTAGATCACGACAACTTTAGGAGGGAGTGTTTGGTTCAAATTAAAGAGATGGAGAAGGCTTCTATTGACAAATGGAATTATGATTTCCAAAACAGCAAGCCCCTTTCCCAGGGAGATTATAAATGGGAACCCATGAAAAGCAGTGACCTGCCTGACTTTTACAGCAGACCACCTCACAAGCGAGTCTTGTCGTCTGGAAATGTGGACCATAACGGGAATCATGATTACCGAGTCCGACCGAGCTGTCTTACGAACGGGGCTGAGCTATCCGAGGAGACTGAGAGCGAGAGGCAGACGCATTGTCATCACTCTCACAACCGGGCAAGGAAAAGACCTGCAAATCCAGGTAAATTATGCAGTTTTGAAAATTGACTTGAGGATTTTAGAGTTAACCAATCGAAAACAATTCAGCCAGTCTCCATCGCACAATATGCCACAGTCGAATTAAATTGTTACAATCTGCGAAATTGTATAAAAATTCTGCTTCACTGCACTGATACAATGTCGCAGAAAGCCTATACATTGTACCCCTCATCTCTAGATTCCGTCGACACTTTCTTTCCAGGAAGACACACTTTGTGTGTCAAGCTATTTAACACTTTGATTTCTTCCTCGTCTTGTGTTTTGAATGTTTGTTCTGCTCTGACCTAATGAATAGCCTGATTATATAACCACTTGGCTGTTTCGCTTGATGATAAATTTAATTTCTGAACTATTCAACAGGGCGGGAAATTAGCTTTTGGCAATAAACTGTTTACTGACATATCTTTAAATTGTGTTTTTTCAGAACCCCAAAGTACTGGTAAAAAGTCACATTCCAGTGAAGAGGATGAAGTGGTGTCAAAGTCAGTAGAGCAGAAACGATTCCAGGACACATGAACACTAATACCAAGGTAAGAACTTCATCATCATGCATTTCCAATGTATACTGTCAGGTGAGTGTGAAATGATGTATGAATGACATAACCTTTGAATAATGCTATTTGTTCATGTGGAATTAGAATGTCCTGGAGCATAACCCAGTTGTTCTAATAACCTTATTATAAACATTAGCATTTCAGTTGTGAAGCCTTAGTGAGATGTTAAAAAGTGTAGATGACACACGTTGCTAAACGCCCCAGCTATCTGGTCTAATATTAACTTAAGCAAGCCTAGTTCAAGTGCAGAACAGTAGTAACACGTCATCAGCAGGCTTTGCATGAGGAAGGGTTGTTTTCAAGAGAATGAGCTCTTCAAGATGCTGCTCTCTCTCTGCAGAAATCAGTCTTGAGTGACATGTTAACATTTAATGTACACTTTTGCACTGTTTTCTTGCTTCAGCAGAATACACAATGCATGATACTGGACAACTAAACTGTCTTTACTATGCATGTGTTATAACCTTCATGCTATGTACGCATAACCCCTTCTGTGAACAGAGCTAATATGAATTTGTTTTCCCCACAGCGCTGAGAAGTCCTCCTTTTTCATTGAATACTGTACTTCAGGACCTTAAGAAGATAAGAGGGAAAGAAGAGAAGACAGGATACAAAATGGCCTGTCTTTAGGAGGGAGAGAGGCTGTGCAAGCACTGAATATATACACTAAAGTTTTGGCACTCAATTTAATCTCATCAAAAGCAGAAAATGTAGCAGTGTGCAAAATTGGATGTTTTTCCCTTTTTGCTCAGTTTTATTTTAACTACCTATGTTTCATATGTAGCACATAAAACATAATATTATTATGTTAATAAAATAAGTGTCTTGAAGAATTGCTGTGCAGTTCTCAAAAAAATATTGTTTGTTTGTAAAAGTGGTCATATGATATCCTTGTTCAGAAATAATTGATAGTTATAAATGGGGCAGCAGGGTAACCTAGTGGTTAGACCACTGGACTAGTAACCGAAAGGTTGCAAGTTCAAATCCCCAAGCTGACAACGTACAAATCTGTCATTCTGCAGTTAACCCACTGTTCCTAGGCTGTCATTGATAAATAAGAAATTGTTCTTTAACTGACTTGCCAAGGTAAAAAGAAAATGCAGATTATTTCTAAGTCACTGTTTTTCAAAGAATCAGTTGGCTTTATTGTGGCTTTATTCAGTGTTCAGTGCTAGTACATAGTTTGAAGGCCTATTATTCAAAAGCTAGTCATTAGGGGTCAATTCTATTTCAATTGATGAAGTAAACTGAAAGTCATTCCAATTCCAATGTTCCTCAATGTTTTTCAATAACAGAAAATATTTCATTTTTTTTTACTTCCTGAGTTGACTGAATTTGAATGTAATTGACCCAATGCTACACTAAGGTCATACTGTCAATCAGTATGTTACATGACCAACTAGATACAAGTTTACATGCAAATAATATATTATTATTATTTTTATTAAGTGTTCCTACTGAGAAAGGGAAAGATCCTGCCAAAGTTTCAACATTTGTCTTATTTTTATGGAGAAATAATTAAATGATTAGGACTTATTCATGGCATAGTTAGAAATTATTTGTTAAAGTTTGAAAATATAGTTCCCATTTTGAAGTATTAATTATTATTATTTTGCTACCCTAAAATTAGTTGGTTTCCCTTAACTTATTCATAATATGGTCCAGTTTGACCCAGAGTAGCCTACACTCTCAGATGTGTTTTGTAACCCCTGGGCACTTTTCAAACATAAATATGTGAATCAACAATTTGCCTCTTATTGTGTATTGACTTCATATTGAGCATGACATGGCACTATATAGACCACACAAAGGAAATAATTATCATCTTTGAGGAGGACAGGCAGATAAAAGACAAAGCTATACTGCATGTACAGTGTGTCTATATAAAACTTTGAAGTGTACCTGTGTATTTTTCCTTGTAAAAATTATAGTAACGTATTTTCCTCAGGTTTTTGTGGTTGAATTGATATCCAAAGTGACATTTTTTGAGCATTGTTATGTAAATACTTTTAAAAAAGGTTGCACAACTGAGCCTGGTTAAAAATATACCTGTATATTTTGTATTGTGTCTCTGAAACCAGCAGTCATTTGATTAAAAAACCTATATTGGTTTAAATAAAAAGTTATTTATTTATTATTTTCATAATTGCGTATTATGTGCACATTCATTTTCCTCCATATGTCAACATTGTCACAGTATGCTATACATTCAGGCTATAGTGTGCCAGGGCCAACCTCGGGAGTAGGCTAGTAAAGGTATTAGTTATGAGATATGGTTGATAATGTGTAAAAACACACGTACAGACTAGTCACACAGAAATTATTGTTGTGCAGCAGGACGTGAGAGCAGCGCCTAGTTGCAACTTTTTTATCTATGCATAATGCTACAGTTGAAAAAATGCATGATGTTACTGTCACAACTTCCACCGAAGTTGGCTCCCCTGCCTGTTCGGGCGGTGCTCGGT